>NC_040044.1:34372908-34649416 GCF_003713205.1 Coffea eugenioides | reverse complement strand
GGATGGAAATTATGGATGAGGTCTAACTATTTCTTTCTTCATTTACCTTTATCTAATGATTTTTCTGATTTCTTATTTTTATTAAATTTCTCCGCTGCATAAGAATTGTATTTTATTTATTTTGTTTTGTTTTTTTTAAGTTTTTTTTATTAAAGCATTTGTATGGAGGATAATTTAGCCATTTGACCATCGCTAGCAGTAGGATGCTAACAGAGTTATTGCCAAGGGGGGTATATGTTATTTATCCAAACTACAAGGACTATTAGGTAGTTTGGCCAAATCTCAAGGGAGGTAAATGTAATTACCCGTAGTTGAAATTGAACTTTTGTTTTAAGTGGGTTGATTGATTAAAGGAATAATGTGGGTTTAGGCTGATTTGTTTGAAATATATCTCCCCCCTGGATAAATTTAGGGATGGTGAAATGTTAATTTTTTTAAGGGTTATTATCACTTTACCCCTTTAACGTTTGATGCCACTATCAATTTCCCCCTTAGCGTTATCTTTTAATCACTTTACCCTCTTACTGTTATCTTTTAGTCACTGTACCCCCTTATCTTTTATCTCCTTAATTTAGGTTAATCACATTTTATCCCCTTAAAGATTACCCCATTTCTCAGTTTATCCCCTAACCTTTAATTTTGCTCACTTAAACCCCTCTAGGACAAAATTGCCCTTGCATTATTTTCACTTTTCATTTACCTTGTTTTCCTTTCTTTTATTTCTTTTTCTCTTTCTTCTTTATTTAATTCTTCCTCTTTCCCACAAAAATCTTCACTTTAATAATTGAAATTAAAAATGAGGAATTGCAGAGATCTATCTTCTCCTTAAATGATTAAAAAAAATATTCAAATCACTTTCCTAAAATACAATTTTTTGGCCTTTCAATTCTTTTAATTTTGGGTTTTCTCTTTCCTTTCTAGTTTCTCATTTTATTCCTAAGAAAATATCTTAAAAAGAAATTGTGACCTGATTAATAATCATCAATTGAAATTTGTGACATGTGGCATCATACAAAAAATCAAAATTAGTTTTTGATGCCTTTTAAACCTTCACCCAGAAATATACAATTACAAACTCAAAATAAAAATTTTCGTTGAAATGGAATTTCTTTTGGGAAGGATGAAAGAGAGAAGAAAGAGAAAAAGAAATAAAAGAAAGGAAAACAATTTCATCTTATGATATTTTCTTGAGAATAAAATGAGAAACTAGAAAGGAAAGAGGAAAATCCAAAATTAAAAGAATTGAAAGGCTAAAAAAATTGTATTTTAGGAAAGTGATTTGAATATTTTTTTAATCATTTAAGGAGAAGATAGATCTCTGCAATTCCTCTTTTTTAATTTCAATCATTAAGGTGAAGATTTTTGTGGGAAAGAGGAAGAATTAAATAAAGAATAAAGAGAAAAAGAAATAAAAGAAAGGAAATCAAAGTAAATGAAAATTCAAAATAATGCAAGGACAATTTTGTCCTAAAGGGGGTTAAGTGAGCAAAATTAAATGTTAGGGGGTAAACTGAGAAATGGGGCAATTTTTAAGGGGATAAAATGTGATTAACCCCCTTAATTTAGGAATGGTGAAATGTTAATTTTTTTAAGGTTTATTATCACTTTACCCCCTTAATGTTCGGTGCCACTATCAATTTCTCCCTTAACGTTATCTTTTAATCACTTTACTTCCAAAACTAACGGTCAAACTTAACGGAATTTGTTAATTAAAGTAAAAAGACAAGTTTAGCATTTAAAGTTATTATCATTTTACCCTCATAAACTATAGTCTCAATATCAATTTATCCCATAGAGTTATTTTTTAGGCAATTTATCCCACCATTAAATCAACTTATCAAGTTAAAAAACTTTAGAAGAAAGTGCCCTCCTCTTTGTCTAATAAAAATAATAAAAAATTTAGATTGGCTCTTTTCCTTTTTAGTATCAAGAAAAAAGTCAAAGTATTAATTTCTTTCTTTTTGGCAATCTTATTAATATTAAAAAATAGAAAGATCGGAAGGCGGAGGGTGAGGGTGAGGAGGAGAGAGAGAGCTCAATTCTTTTTTATAGAAAATACAAATAAGAAAGAATTAAATACTTTTATTATTTTAAAATTATTTCACTTTACTGTTTACCACCAGATTTTAATCCTAATCCCAACAACTTTAAATTAATACGATAATATTAGACTTTTTTTTTTCCAAAATCTCATTTTCTATCTCCTTCTTTTCTATCTCTTTTCTTTTCATAGTATTAATAAGTGTGAAAAAAAATTTGAGAAAATCCTTTTATTTTATATTTTTGGATCTCTTAAAGTGAAAAAAAAATAATCATTCTAAATTTTTTATTTTTAATTATATATGTAAGGGTAAATATATTTAAAAATTTTTGACCATAGTAGTTAGATTAACGATGAAGTAAAATGCCAAGAAAATAATGTTAGGAATTAAATCGATTATATCACTATAATTTAAAAGAATAAAGTAATAATAACAGTGTAGTAATGCTATAGAATAAAAGGGCATTTTTGTCCAAAATTTCTTAACATGTTGAGTTGAATTACTTATGGGTGTGAAGTGACTAAAAGATAATGTTAGGGGGTAAACTGATAGTAGTGATATGTTAAGGGGATAAAGTGATAATAACCCTTTTTTTTAAATATAACTAAGTGTTGTTTACAGCGACGGATCCCTTTGGTTGCCAACTTTCATATGTTGTTGCTTTCATGTTCTAAAAAAAATGAGACAAAGTGATAAGGAAAGTCAATGGTGCTATTAATTATTTAATTTTTTTAGAGAAAAAAAAAGGACAAGAGGATGATTTATTTACTCTAAAAATCTATCATGGTGGTGACTCCTAAGTATGTGGAGGGCAATATGGAAAGTTATAAGAGGGTCACTACCATGACAAATAAACAAAGCAATTGTAGGTGATTATTCCTATCTACTGGGATAGGGTAGGAATGCAAAAATGATGCATAGAATTCCCCAGCAAGATGGTTCATTTCTTTTGAAGGGTATAGACAGTGATGATGATGTAGTTGATATGGCTTTGCATTGGCAAGTAGACTGGAGAAGTTGAAGTTTACATTGCTGATGAGTTTCGCATCGGATCCGTAGGTAGTAATAGGTATAGGGGTTTAGATGGAACTAGTGGTCAGAATGGTGTAAATATAGTAGATGAAGATGACTTCTTTGTAAACATCAGTTTTGAGGATGTAGACCTGGCTAACCTTGAGGATATACCAGTTTATATGGAGAAAATGAAGGAGCTTCCATGATAGTGATTACCATTGCAAAGGCAACTTCAACAAACAGACTTACACCTTGATGAGGGAGATCATATCCCAGTCCATGAAGAAGGATCTAATTCTATAGCGTGAGATGAGCTAAGGAGTTGCCATAATTCCTCTGAGGTAGATAGTGTAAGGAAGAAACGAAGAGTTGTGATGTTTAGACTAGAAATTGATATAGATGTTCCAAAATTTTATGTAGCGCAGGGACTTGATAACAAGTATGTATTCAAGATGGCTTTGAGAATCATGCAATCAAGTAGGGTAAGGACATTAAGTGGATGAAACATGATAAGGGGAGAATGAGGGTGAAATGCAAGACTGAACACTGCAAGTGGATGCTTTCTGCTTCTAAAGTAGAAGCTGGTGATGCCTCGTTTGCTATCAGGACAATGGAACCAGGACACGTATGCGGTGGGACATTTTTCCACAAGAGAGCTATCTCAGGCTTCTTAGCAAGGAAGTATGCTGACTTTCTAAGGCTTAACAAAAGAATAATAGTTGAAGAATTTAGAGAAAAGAATAATATGTTATTGAATTTGTTTTATGTTGCTTGATTAATTTAAGAGGCTAACTCCGGATTTTGGGTTTCTTTTTTCCTTTTCTTTTTTTTTCTCTCTAATTTTAGGGACTTGGAATTGCAATTCATGAAGTAATTCCTGATATAGAGCACAGCCAAGCCATTGTGTTAGGCACTTGCACAACAATTTCAAGAAGTTGCATCCTAGTGAAGCCTTAAAGGAAAGATTCTGGACCTTGTGCAAGGTCCTCCTACGCGCAGATGTTTGAGAACCAAATGGAGTCCTTGAGGGAGTATGATGGAAATGCATGGAATGATAACATACTCACCTTATCACTGCTCAAGATCACACTTCTAGACCACTCCAAAGTGTGATATTCTTTTCAACTCAATGATAATGGATGCAAGAGAGAAGCCGATCCGAGGACTGCTTGAGACCATTAGAATCCACTTAATGGAAAGGCTCAGAACAAAAAGGTAATGGATGAAGAAGATGACTTACAATATTTGCCCAAAAATCCAGAAAAAACTGGAGAAAGTAAAATTTGATACTGCTGCCAATATTGCAAGCTGGTGCAAGGATGATAAACTCGAAATCTCTCACATGTGTGGAGGCAAATACATGGTGAACTTGGAGATGCTTGTTATCAGATACCTGGTTTGGCTACTGTCCACGTTATCACAATTCAACATGCTTCACGGCAGTGACAAAATATAGCCTTATCCCCATTGTAGAATTCCATCCTTCCTCCTGGCATCCCTAACGATTGGTTCCTTGATCAGCAATGATTACTCGAGTGTTCAATGCTGCATGAACTTCTAGTGCCATTGACGAAGTTCCTTCTTTAGTGTATTTCACTTGACGTTGAGGGTTAGCAACAAGGATCCTTAGTTCCCAGTTCCTTCCTCTAGCAATTTTGTGAGATTTTGAGAGAAAAGCACTAGGGAATTCGTTCAAATCCCTAAAATTACAAAATCTAATGTGAGCTAACTATTCTACCCCTTCTTCAGCACCACTAACACGCAAGATCTAGTGGCACCGTCGTGGGCGGCCAACATTGGAATGAAAAAAAATTGTTTGAGGACTAAATTGGGAGGAAAAAAAATAAAGGACTAAATCGGTTTTAGTGAAAAAGTTTAGGAACAAAATAGGCGAATTTTCCTTCACAATATTGCTTGGAGCTTTAGGATTTTCAAAAATCTCACTTGTCTCCCTCTCTTTGGTTTTTTTCCCTAACTTTTGCAACCCACCTCGAAGTATAATATTAAAAAGGAACTCATTTTGTTAAAAAAGAATATAATCTCATTCTAAATTTACCTTTGTCTCGTCGACTCTTAATTGTTGGTATACATCAATTTTATTTCTTAGTTTTTATAAACTCGGTCAATGTGGTTCTTTAATTGAAATTAAAAAGTTAATAATAGGGTCAAAAAACCCTTTAATAAAATTTTATGTCATTAGTTTGGACAAAAAATTAAGAACTTTAAAATCATAAATAATTTACAATTCTTACAAAAATAATTTGAAATATTTTATAATAATGAAAATAACTTTTTGTACCAACTCGAAAACATCACAAAACAAGTTTATATATAATTTTTAGCAATTTCTATTTTTCTAGTTTTCAAACTATCGATATCGACAAAAAATTAAAAATATTAGAAAAATTAAACAATTTATATAACTCCTTAAATTAACTAGAAACACTTTTTAGTAAAAAAAAAAACTTTTGTAACTTGCAAAAACTTCAAATAAACTTTGAAATATTAACTCTTCGTATTTCAAAAACACACTATATTTTGTCCCATTAGAATAAAACCTTCATGCTTTTGGATTTTATTTTTAAATTATTATTAATATACACAAAATTTTTAAATTATGATATATGTTAGGGAGTAGTACTCCGCTTTATTTGTTAATTTTTTGTCACCATATATTGGAGGTCTTTGACTTTTCGTCTAGTCCATCTCCTTCCTTTATTTTTACATATTAATAAAATAAAGGGCTAGCATAAAAAAAAGTTATATACCAAAGAGTAAGACAACAAGAGAGTAAACGTGGAATGAGATTATAATCTGTCACAAGATGAGTTTCTTAAAGGGTAAAAAACAAAAAAAAAAAAATCCCTATGGTAAACCTAATACACAGAAAAGTCTCCAATGGTTTCAAAATATACAACACGACCCTTTGTGCTTTGAACTAAATTGTAAAGGTGACGAAATCTATTAAACTTAACGAAAATGGATAAAATGACCAAAATGCCCTGATATAATTAAGCAAAAGACAGTTCAAAAAAATTATTTATTTTATTCTCTAAATAGAGAGAATTGAGAGTTAAAGGGTAGAATAGATATATTTGATAAAAATTAGGTATAAAATTTTTTTTTTTAGGTTCCAATAAGTCATTTCCGTTAAATTTAACGGATTCCGTCACCTTTACAATTTAGTTCAAAGCATGAGGTGTCGTGTTGTATATTTTGAAATCATAGGAGATTTTTTTGTGTATTAGACTTACCGTAGGGGACTTTTTGTTTTTTTACCCTTTCTTAAAATAATATTTTGAAATGGATTTTTCAAATAAGAGGGCAAGTGATTTTTCAAATTTGGTGCCAAGCAATACTCTCAGAAGCCTTAGTGTAGACTTTTGAAATTATTCTAAAGATATAACTATATGTCTCTAATTTGCAAGTATTGGATACATTGAGTCAAGTAAACAATAGAAATAATAAACTAACTAGGCCTTTCTTCCATGCATATCGCAAGGTTCCTCTATTGGATGATAATTGCTTTGATGTTGATGTATTTGAAGCGACAACAACAAAAAAAGAGAGAAACAATTATAAACCAAAAAAAGGAGAAAAAAATTATAAACAAAAAAACCTATATATAGCACAACACAAAATCAAGTATTGAATTAATTTTATTTTCTTCCTTTATAATTTGACTAAACTACCAATACACCCTCGATATTCATAAAATAACAGTCATCCCCTTTGACTTAACAGAAGGTGGATAGTGCTAAACTTTTTCATGAATGGACAAAAACTCTCAACTAAAACAAAAGGCTTAGCACCTCAAAAAACAAAAGTCCAAATAAGCCACCCATCAGCACCTTGTCTTTCTACTCTAAATCTCCCTAACTAGTACTGTTAATTGAGTCGAGTCGAGTCGAGTTTTGGATTCTCGAACTCGACTTGTACCTCTATCGAGTCAAGCTCGTGCTCGCTTCACTAATTAAATGACCATTGAAGTGTGCTCGAGATTGACTCGATGAATGGGGTATGTGACTGGAGTTTAAGCTCAAGTTCAAGCTTAACTTGTTATCACAAACGAGTCGAACTCGTACGAGCTTGAGCTCGAGTTTGAAACCCCTATCAAACAATTCCATCAATTTGACGGTATTCAAACAAATACCACGCTTTAATGATAATGCCACACACTATCCAAAAAATACCAAACTTGCCATTCACAATCACAAATTAATTGCACAAAAAATATGTCATCTTTGACTTCACAAGAAATAGGCCAATAACAAACAACCAAAATAATGTCAAAGTTAAACCTGCAAATTCGCATTTTTGCAAAACAACATGCCTCACAAATTACAAGTTCCAATAGGCAACAGTCAACAGATTTGATCAAATTCTTTTCAAGTCAATAAAGACACAAAGTCCAGCGACACAAAGTCCAGCCAAATAAATTATACAAGACAATGGCAGATAACTAAAAATTTGACTAAGTCCAGCTTCACAAATCACAAATTTCAGAAAATCTTCCGTACAAAGTCAACTGCAGTCACAAATTTGAGCAACCAATAAACCGAAAAACAAATTCAGATTGGGCTAACTTCGCAAATTGAACTTCAACAAGGTTCAGAATCACATATTTCAGAAAACAGCCTTCACATGTCAGGGAGATCAATTGCTTCAATTGTAGATGATTGGGCAATATCTAGTGATTCCTACAAAATGAAAACAAGAAAGTTACAACTTAACAAGGTAAAATGAGGTACCAAAATAAACTAGCGTAGAAGATATATTTTACTTACATGAGACTTGTTTTTTAACCCATGAAGACTATGGATCCAATCATTGCCATAAAGTAGTATTTGCACCATTTCAACTGACATAGAAGCATATCCATAATCAATTATTCTACCACTAGCACTGAAAGTAGATACTAGAGGCCATGATTGTAACTAGAATAGTAAGTACATCACTTGCAATCCTTGACAATATAGGAAACCTCTATCTTTCCCCTTTCCACCAAGTCAAGATGTCAAGATTTGTGTTTGCATCACAAACATACCTACCTTTTTCCAAATAAACATCTAAATCTGATTTTTTAGAGGGAGCCTTATCAATTTCACTAACAACCTTCTGAAATTTTTCTTTCCTAGTTAGGGTATTAACTCCAACCATTTTAGCAGCCCCTTGGGTAAATTGACTTGTAATTTCTATATGTTTTCGTTTCACCGCTTGCCTTTGTGATTCTTCACCATGAGATGAGATGCGAGTATCCACATATTCATTATAGAGTTCATAAAGAATATATCTAATCTCATCAATATACCTAGAAAAAAAACCCAAAAATTTATACACTTTTTCAACTTTCATCTACTCATACTCACTTGTGACATAGTGAAACCCAAGATTAATGACCCCATATCTTGAAAATACATTCCTAAACTCTAGAGTTGAAACCGACATCAGATAGGTGATGTTCCACCTAGTTGGACAGTCTAAAATGAGCTTCTCAGAAGGCAACTGAAGCTATTTTTTTTTTTTTTTGGTAAAGTCATTAAGGTGAGACTCTTTTCAAATGCTTGAGCCCCTTTTAGACATCATCAATTACATCAACAATTTGATTAAGCCCATATTAAACAAGCAAATTAAATATATGTATACAACACCTAACATGAAGAATTTTTCCTCCAATGCTTAACCCTTTTTCTTAGAGAAGATTCTTTTTTAAGTCTCCCAATGCATACATTATTATAAGAAGCATTGTCTACATTTATAGTAGAAACCTTATTCTCAATCCCCCATCTAAGAAAACACTTACTTAGAGCATTGACAATAATTATTCCTGTGTAAGGAGGTAGGAAATTACAAAAATTCAGTACCACGTTTTTGCAACACTCAATCACTATCAACAAAATGCCCTGTCATAACCATATATTAAATTTTTGTGACCAGATTTTCATAAATCTGTAGTTATACTAACCCTATTAGCACCTTTTAATACATTTTTCAGCTTTCTCTTTTCAAGTATGTAAGCAGTCACATAATCTTCCTTTCTTATTTGCCAGTTAATCTTTTTATAAAATGGAGATGCAACTTTCATGAATTTGTTAAAAACTACATCGTCCAGCATAGAGAAAGGATACTAATGTAGAAGAACCATATGAGCTGGTAACTCTTGTGCCTTAGCATGATCATAAAACAAAATTGGTGATTGAAGTAATATCATCCGAAGGTCCTTCAATGAAGGACAATACCTGCTGCCTCTTTGTATTTTCCTCCCTAAGGGCCAGCTTCTTTTGTAGACAATTTTTTAGGTGATGATTCCGCTAAGACGTGGTTCCAGATGCACTCTTGACAAGCCTCTCCTTGCAGTGATTACACTGCACATTGAATGTTCCATCAGCCTGCTTCACTACTATCATATCCTCCCATATCTTTGACTTCTTTTTTCTTTGTTTTTTTTTTTTTCAAATGGTTTTGCTCCTTCATCAGGACCATTTCTGCTCCTTCATTTGGCTAGTCTTCTAGGATTTCTAAATCTAACCATTTTTCGCTCATCTCATCAGTATTTTCCTTGAGTTCAAGTTCTTGATCTACAACTTCATTACCAACCTCCATAACATGACTTGATGATTATCCTTGACGTTAAAGAAATGGAGGATGTCCATACCTATTTTCTTTAAAGGAAAAAACTAATCAATTTGATATTACCATTAGAAGATTCATTAGTGTATAACAGCACAAACCCAAAGGCAAGAAAAGCATGAGCCAAAAAAGAAAGGAAAATAGTTGTGTATTTCAAAGCAGCAAAAGTTCTACTCCTAGATAAGGACAAAATCAAAACAGTTACCAAAATTTTATTGATCATAGTGACCGTGATAGTAGATAGCATTAAGAGTTAAAACTAGCTAAATCTTGAACCTATAAATCTCTAAATTGTAAAGCTAATTTGCATTAGACCAAAGGAAGTATATAGCCAAATTTTTACAGCCAAATTTATCAAGTCGGATTAAGTGGTATATCATACAGCCAAATTTAAAAACATATTTGGCCTGCCTGCCTAATTAACAAAGTATTGTATGTCCTTTCGGTACAAAGTAGAGGTTATAAATTAATTTTAGTAATGCTAAAACTAATAAACTTAGCTAATAAATTATTTCTAGACATGTCACCAATTAATTATGCAGGCAATAATTGCCATTACAACCACTAAAAAATCATGAATGGGTTTAACATTGTTCATCAAATACTGATCCATGAACATGAACAGACCAAGTCAATGCACTTATCAACATCAAGTCCTCACTTGGTAAGCTCAAGTGATCTTAAGTTCTCTTTTAAAAATTAAACTATAAATCCAATTTTAATCATAAGAAAGAAAATCAAGACAGAAATCCAAGAGGTGTGGAAAATGCACCAATGATACAAATAGAAATCTGCTCCTCTTTATCTTCAGTTAAATAGCAAAATTTGCCAATTTGAAAGAATAGTAATAATTGGTTTATCCTCTAGTTTATCATCAAGTAATTTAGACTAACTTTACATTCATCCCAACCATGTATTACAATTTGCTACAAGCAAGAAAATAACATTTTGTCATTTTCTCAGGCTTCAAAGGACAGAATTAGTAATAACTAACAATTATGAAACTTGGTAATTTGCCAACCTCCACTAAAAGAGAGATCCAACAAGTATGTTGGCTAAAAAAAAATTCTATAATAAGTAAGAAAAATTCTATGGTATAACTATTAGTCAACATTCAACAAGAAAAAAATAAAAGTATATAGTATGATGGTAAGTCCTACTTACCAGAAATCATGGTGGCTTTTCAAAACCAGCCAAATTGGACTGGTCACTAATCAATGGCTATTACGATAGGTGGAATGATAGCAGGTCTACTGGTCTTGACCTTAAAAAATGAAGAAGCTCGAGGTCAAGAAGATTTGCATAGTGGTGGTTGGGCATGAAAAATAGAGAAACGCCTTGCGGTGGTTTTTGATGGAAAAGAGACGGCAAGTGAAAGATGGTTGAGTGAAGAAGCATGCAGTAATGGTTGAAGATGGCTAGGTTCGCAATGGCCGATGGTTCAGTGGTAGTGCGAACTGCGGGCTACTGCAGAGGGATTGGAAATTTGGGATTTGGTAGAAAAATAGTAATTGACTTGGCTAAAGAAGTAAAGATTAGGGATGGCAATAGGGGCGGGTGCCCGCGGGCAACCGCCCCGCGGGGGGCGCTCGGGACAGGGGCGGGGGCGGGGGCGGGAGAAACGGGGCGGCAAAAAAAAAAAGATATATATAAATAAATATATATAATATGTAATTTAATTAGTTATAAACTTATGATAATGATATTATTAGTTAGATGTATTATATAATCTGTGTATGTAATACAATTGATATTATCAATTATATGAATAATTAGACATGTCTACTAATAGAATTTATTAATTAGTTATACTAAATTTACTAATACATTTGTACTAAATTTCTAATTACACTTAATAGAATAACACTTTTTTCTCAAAAAAAGCACAAATACAATAATGAATTAGTGATTGTATTTGTACCAAAAGTGAAAACTTGACTATTTTAGTTGTATTTATTTCATCATGTTTGATTGTATTCAAATAACTTTTGTTTGATTGTTTTTATGAGTTTCAATTGTAAAATTACAATGAATAAGAATTTGATAATGTGTTGATATTTTAGTACTTGATTATTTATTAAAATTTAACTATAATAAAATTTTATTAACCCCACGAGGACAATTTTATTAACCCCGCAGGGGGAAGCGGGGCGGGGCGGAGGTTGGGGGGAATTAATAGGCAACGGGGCGGGTGGTGGGGGAGGGGTCCCCCGCCCCAACTCCGCCCCGTTGCCATCTCTAGTAAAGATCGAAGAACAAAACCTAACCCCTAAATCCTATTTCTATTTCCTTTAAATTATGAAATGACATATATGCCCATTCTTCTCAAGCCCAAACAAGCTACTCGAATAAGTTTATGAATCGAGCTGGCTTATCGAGCTGCCCACTCTCCAAAACGAGCTAAATAGGTTCTTACCCATCATCTTTGCAAAATTAGGGGCAACAAATGAATGAGTTGAATCAAGTTCTGGAAGTATTTTAGCTGTTTGTTGGCAGGCTAGTAGCGCATCTTCCATAACATTGGAAGCCTCCACTACAAGAAATATATTTTTCAGTGACAAAAATTTATGTGACAACAAAAATCTTGTCACAGATAACCTAATTCAGTGACGACATTAGGTGTCATCACAGATGAGTACAGCACAAGCATAATCAGTGACAACATTGGAAGTTGTCATTCTCAACTCGTCACGAAATAGTTGGCGCGCATCTCATTTGATGCCGCGGGAAATGATTTTATGACAACTCAAGTAAAGTCGTCACAAACGCTCTCTCTACAGTGACAACATAACTTGTTGTCATTGAAAGTCTACCCGATTCCAATTTTGTGACAACTTTTTGCATCACTGTATACTACAGTATTTTCATCAACTTTCACTAATTCTACTATGACACCCTAATTTTATTTTTTAGCCCCCAATTCTTTTATATTAGCAAAAGCACCGAAGATATGACACCCTAATTTTATAATTTAGCCCCTATTCATTATGTATTAAGCAAAATGCAAATGATATAATAACAAACTATTTTTAGATATTTGTAATTTTTGCTAAGTTGACATAATAGACATGTCTGAGCATAAAAATTTTTTCACGAATTGTTTATTATTCCTTATAACAACCCCCAAAAATCAATAACTGAAATAATTTGAAAAAGTGTAATTGAATATAATTTGTAGTCTAATGTTAGCACTGTGAAAGATTAGTATAACGTGTAATACATCATAAGTAATAATTATTTTCATATGGAATGGGTATATACGAAATTAAAATTATTCAGTAAAATATCTGTCGTGCAATAAGATTGAGAGTTGTAACACATTTAACAGAATATTTGATTACATGTTTCTTTTAATTTATTATAAAAACTAAGTAATAGACAAAGAGTAAGATAAGCATGAGTAAGAAGTGCTATACTGTATATAAGCAATTCTATAGTATTTTCATCAAATTTCACTAATTCTACTATGGCACCCTAATTTTATTATTTAGCCCCCAATTCTTTTATATGAGCAAAAGCACTAAAGATATGACACCCTAATTTTATAATTTAGCCCCTATTCATTACGTATTAGCAAAATGCAAATGATATAATAACAAACTATTTTTAAATATTTGTAATTTTTGCTAAGTTGACATAATAGACATGTCTGAGCATAAAAATGTTTTCACGAATTGTTTATTATTCCTTATAACAACCCCCAAAAATCAATAACTGAAATAATTTGAAAAAGTGTAATTGAATATAATTTGTAGTCTAATGTTAGCACTGTGAAAGATTAGTATAACGTGTAATACATCATAAGTAATAATTATTTTCATATGGAATGGGTATATACGAAATTAAAATTATTCAGTAAAATATCTGTCGTGCAATAAGATTGAGAGTTGTAACACATTTAACAGAATATTTGATTACATGTTTCTTTTAATTTATTATAAAAACTAAGTAATAGACAAAGAGTAGGATAAGCATGAGTAAGAAGTGCTATACTGTATATAAGCAATTCTATAGTATTTTCATCAAATTTCACTAATTCTACTATGGCACCCTAATTTTATTATTTAGCCCCCAATTCTTTTATATGAGCAAAAGCACCGAAGATATGACACCCTAATTTTATAATTTAGCCCCTATTCATTACGTATTAGCAAAATGCAAATGATATAATAACAAACTATTTTTAGATATTTGTAATTTTTGCTAAGTTGACATAATAGACATGTCTGAGCATAAAAATGTTTTCACGAATTGTTTATTATTCCTTATAACAACCCCCAAAAATCAATAACTGAAATAATTTGAAAAAGTGTAATTGAATATAATTTGTAGTCTAATGTTAGCACTGTGAAAGATTAGTATAACGTGTAATACATCATAAGTAATAATTATTTTCATATGGAATGGGTATATACGAAATTAAAATTATTCAGTAAAATATCTGTCGTGCAATAAGATTGAGAGTTGTAACACATTTAACAGAATATTTGATTACATGTTTCTTTTAATTTATTATAAAAACTAAGTAATAGACAAAGAGTAGGATAAGCATGAGTAAGAAGTGCTATACTGTATATAAGCAATTCTATGCATGTTAAATTTTTGAAACATGTTTTATTGTGTAAGTTTTATTGTAAGGTAATTTCTTAAATAATTTGTATATTGAGTTGTCCAAACCCAAAAAGATGTATATAGACACAAACAAGCACACATATATATATATATACATGCACAAAAAAGAAACCAATATCAAATAATTTATTTGATATTTATAGATGAGATTAAGGAAAAAAAAAAGAGATTAAGTATGAAAAAAGAAACCTGAAAAAAAAATTTGACCAGGGAAAAAAAAAAGAAAAAAAATGTATGAAGCTAAAGGTGTGAATCCTGGAATCTCAAAGATGTGCTTAGATGCCAAAAAAAAAAGAGCGCCAGTCTGAAATCTGAAAGAGGCGCGAGGCGGGTGGCTGAAATCTCTACAAAACGACGTCGTTTTTGGTTGTTCACACACAAACAAAAGTCTCGCCGCTTCTCTCTTCCAACACTTAGACAAATTTCATTCTCAGTCTTTCCTTCCTATGGTGAACTAACCCTTCCTTCCCGTAGATTCGAAATGCCCTCTATTGACCCGCAACCGCGTCGAGCTCTTTAGCACCAGCTCAGGTGAAGGAAAATAGAGGAGGGCTTTGGCAGTAGAACAAAACAGAGGGAAAAGAACAAAACAAGAAAAAAAGAACAAAATAGAGGAGAAAAAAAGGGCGGCGCACAAGTGAGCAAGAAAAGCTGAGGGGGAAGCCTGAGAAAGGGCGGCTAGGTTTTAGAGGAGAAAAAGAGAAACAGAAGAGCAGAGAAGCAGCTAGGGTTCTTGGAAGGGAGGCCTTGAGCGTGAAAAGAAAAAAAACAGAGTGAAGGAAGAGTGGCAGCTGACGGGAAGATCAGGAGAGAAAGACGCGGCAACGGACAGAGGAGGAAGAACCAGGTCACCACCAGTCCGCGTCCGCTCTGCTGCTGTCTGCCATCGCCAACACCGCGCACAACCTCCTGGGCTGCTGCCGTTCTCTGTAACACTAGATGAAGGCTCTCGGACGAAGTCAGACCTAGTCATCTTCCAATTCCAACTCACCATCTTCGGCTTCGTCATAATCGCCGTCGCCACCGCTCAAGTAAGAGCACTATAAGTCGCCCCTTTTTCTTTGAATTTCAGTTCCTTCCCAAGTCCTCTAAGCATGTCTGCCATGGCTTCGTTTATTGCAATTGCCCCGTTGATTGTTCAAATTTTAGCATGCGCATGTTATATCATGATTGAATTTGAAATCCCTTGTACTTCTGATGATTTTGGGGCCAACCGTGGCTTCATTTGAGCAAAGAATTGCTGGAATTTTTCATGTTCGTTTACTGTTTGTTAAAATGCCCAAGTGGTCTAACAGCAGGCCGTAACAGGGCATTCGTTCAATGCTCATTGCTGCATTTTATCTTTCCCTATCCCTGTCTCAAGTTTTGGTTGATGAAATTGTAAATCTGATTAGCATATCAGGACTGCCTCTGAATTTCATAGCTTTCTTTCTAATAACTACACATTGTGAGAATTTTTTTTCCCCCGAAGGGTATGACATGCTCTGCCCTACAAAATGGGAGAAAGTATCAACTTTAAGGCCACTTTTGAAGCGAACATATATATAGTTGTAATAATTTCAAGCCGGTTGCTTGCAGTTTAACATGATCACGGTATAGATTTTTGGCAACCCAAACGCCAGATTTAAAGTCGAACCACTCCACAGGCGGTTTGGGCCGGCCACAAAAGGATTATTTTAAAGTTGGGCAGTCGTAGTGAAGGGTGCATACACTTTTCAGCCAACTCATTAGTTCTGCTGCTCAATCAGTCAACCTCCAAAGACTGGCTAACTTCATTTTAAACTGTAGATAGGGTAGGTCAGTTTAAGGGTAAAAAAAAAAAAAACTGAATTTAGATACTTATAATACTACTGTACTCTAACATGGCCAGATTGCTGAGTTCATTACCAATTACTTCACAGTCACTACTGAGTTCGAACAGGTGCCAAAACTAGAATGTCGTCCCAGGGCATTCGTTCAATGCTCATTGCTGCATTTTATCTTTCCCTATCCCTGTCTCAAGTTTACGCATTTGAGTCTGGTTGATGAACTTGTAAATCTGATTAGCATATCAGGACTGCAGGCTGAGTTTCGTGATGTTTCTGCTTCTTGGTTTTGTCTCATTGCCTGGTTTGATATTCAATCTGATAGGGAATCCGCAATTGAAAATGAAAATTGCAGCTAGTGTTGTCGAAACCTTCAGTTTGCCGAAATCTTCTTCCATTTCTTTTGCATGAAAGTCTCATAAAAAACTTGTATTCTCTTTAGTTTGATATTACAAAAGTATTTTGTACTAAAGGCTGATGTGTCTATATCTAGGACATGGATAAAACTTGGATGAAGATTAGCAATAGGAAGGACAAGGCTTATGAACTCGGAGTCAAAAATTTCCTCAAGTTTGCATATTCTCAAAAAGTTGAAAATCAGAAAATCCCATGCCCATGTACACAATGCAATAATTTTTGTAACCAAACTAAAACAGTTGTGGAGGATCACTTATTGACTCAAGGCATTCGTAAAAGCTACACAAGATGGATACACCATGGGGAACAATTTCGACACCAAAATTGTGGGGATAGTACTAAACATGGGGATGGAGAGGAGGATAGTGATACTGAAGATTTAAATGACATGTTGCACGATATTGGGACAGCACAATGGGGGGACAATTGGGCTGGTAGGGAAGAATCAACGGATGATAGTCTAAATGCGAATCATAGTGACACAAATAACTTTCTTAAATTGTTAGAAGATGCAAAAAAGGAGCTGTATCCAGGGAATCATTTTTACTCAAAGTTATCCTTTGTAGTCACTTTGCTCCATTTGAAAACAATGAGCGGGTGGACCATAAAGTCCTTCAATGCATTGCTGGAAATTTTTAGCCATGCACTACCTCCTGAAGCCACAGTTCCCAAGTCTTTTGCTGATGCTAAGAAGCTCATTCGAGACTTAGGTTTTAAATCTGAAAAAATCCATGCTTGTGTCAATGATTGTGTTCTCTTCCGCAAGGAAAATGAAAATTTTGACACTTGTCCAAATCTAAATTGTAAAGAACCTCGCTACAAGATGGCAGGTTCAAGAGTTCCACGCAAAGTTTTGCGTTACTTTCCTTTGAAACCTAGGCTGCAACGATTATATACCCACAAAGAAATAGCTTCAGATATGAGATGGCATAAAGAAAAGTGTGTGCATGATGATAACATCATGCGGCATCCAGCAGACAGTGAAGCATGGAAACACTTTGATAGGTTGCATCCGGACTTTGCCGTTGATCCTAGAAATGTGAGGTTAGGTCTTGCAACTGATGGTTTCAATCCTTTTGGGACCATGATTAGTGCTTATAGCATCTGGCCTATTTATCTAGTGCCATACAATCTGCCCCCTTGGAAGTGTATGAGAGATCCTTTCTTTTTCCTATCAATGCTAATTCCTGGGCCTAAATCCCCGGGAAATGAGATTGATGTTTACATGGAGCCTCTAATAGATGAACTGAATGAAATGTGGCTTGGTGTTGAAACATATGATGCATATAGTGGCAAGAAATTTGACCTCCGGGCAGCTTTACTATGGACTATAAATGATTTTCCAGCTTATGCAATGCTGTCCGGATGGAGTACGAAAAGGTATCAAGCATGTCCTATTTGCATGGTTGAGACAACTTGCGTACATTTACCACACCGAAAAAAGTTGTGTTACACAGGTCATCGCCGCTTCTTACCCATTGACCATTCTTGGCGGCGAGAAAAAAAACCTTTCGATGGCAATGTGGACTTTAGGAATCCTGTTGCACCTTTATCTGGAAATGAAATTTTGGATCAGGTACAAAATATGGAGGTAAATTTTGGGAAGACCAAGGCGCAATCCAATGCAAAGAAACGCAAGCGTTCTGAGAGTGGTTTGAACTGGACAAAGAAAAGTTGTTTCTTTGAGTTACCATATTGGGCAGACCTCCTTCTTAGGCATAATTTGGATTTAATGCATGTGTCAAAAAATGTCTCAGAGGCTGTCATTGCCACAATTATGGATATTGAAAACAAAACCAAAGACCACTGGTTGTGTCGTCAAGATTTGAAGGATTTGGGTTTGAAAAAAGAGCTACATTTGATTCCAAATGGCGACTCTTATATCATGCCACATGCCTGTTACAGCCTAACCAAGGAGGAGAAAAAAAAAGTATGTGAGTTCTTGAATTCTGTCAAATATCCAGATGGGTTTGCCTCAAACATTTGCCGATGTATAAAGAATGGCCAGTTTCAAATTTCTGGAATGAAAAGTCATGACTTCCACATTTTTATACAAAGGCTACTCCTACTTGCAATCCGTGAAAGTTTAACAAAAGAAGTTCGGCAAGTGCTATTCGAGTTAAGTGAATTCTTCAAAAAATTATGTGCTAGAACATTACATAGAGAGGTTCTGGAGGAGTTAGGCCAAAAAATTGCAGTCATCTTATGTAAATTAGAGAGGTTGTTCCCTCCAGCTTTCTTCGATATAATGATGCACTTGATGGTTCACTTGCCTACTGAAGCTATCCTTGGCGGTCCAGCTCAATATCGTTGGATGTTCCTATTTGAGAGGTAGAGAGTTGTACATATAGCCTTGTAAGTTTTTTTTTATTAAAGACCACTGCAATCATCTAATTTCTTTTATTTTCCTTTGAGAAAGACATATGGCAGTGCTGAAAAGTTATGTTGGGAATAAGGCCCGGCCAGAGGGATGCATTGCTGAGCGGTACATAGATAAAGAATGCTTGACATTCTGCTCTATGTACCTAGACAATATTGATACGATATTCAACAAGCCTGAACGAAACAATGATAGGGGATATAATACGGGTGAATTGTCCATTTTTTCATGCCCTGGTCGTCCATTTGGAGGGCGCAAAAGGGGCAATTTCCTTGACTCAGAGCTGGAAAAAATTCATACATTTATATTGAACAATTGTGATGAGCTTGAGGACTATATAAAGTAAGCTTTTAATGTTAATTAAAGCTTGTACCTTTGTTCTATATTTTGATATGTTCAAAGGCAAATTTATACAAGGTGATTGTTTTTGTCTATAGTGCGCATAAAATGGAGTTGGAGGCAGAGAGTGCTGAAAATGTGGACCAAAGGCACGATAGAGAATTTGCAAAATGGGTTAAACAGCGTGTATGTTTGTAGTGTCATTTGGACAGCCTACTTTTTTTTATCTCTAATACAATAAATTACTGATTTAGGTGAAATTGTCCTTACTAGGTTATGTATGGCAGCGAGGCTTCCAATGGTGAGCTTCGAGCATTAGCATTTGGGCTAGACAACCGAGTTTGCATGTATACGGGCTGCATGGTTAATGGGTATAGGTTTCACACGAAAAATCGGGAAAGGCAAAGAAAGACTCAAAACAGTGGTATTGTAGTTAGAGGTGAGCATGGTAACAATATGATCGATTTTTATGGTGTGATACAACAAATTATTGAAGTAAGATACTGGCTCGGGAAAAAAAAGGTTATAGTATTCAAGTGTGACTGGTGGAAGACCGATGATAGTGCTGGGATGCAAGTGGACAAAGAATGGGGTATCACAAGTGTCAATTCGTCCAGAAAATGGTATGAAGACCAACCATATGTCCTCCCTCAACATGTCCAACAAGTCTTTTATCTTGAAGACTTGAAACTAGGCAAAAACTGGTTTGTCGTCGAGAGGTTCAGTCCAAGGCACTTGTATGATGTTCCTGAAGATTTAGAAAAAGAACCAATGGTTGAGGAAATATATCAAGAAGAAGCAACTGGGGATTTCACTATTATAATAGACCTCGACAATCCACCATTACTTTCAAGAGAAGACAATGAGATACCGAAGGCTGTACCTTCATCCATTGTACATGCTGAGAAGTCAAAAAATAGCTCAAATGGCACCTTTGAAGACTTCATTAATGATGATGATGAAGTGAATGAACATGAGTCTAACAATGAGGAAGACGAAGAGGAGATTCTTAGTGATAATGACATCGATTCGGAATAGGTGAAATTGATGAGGACTACATGACACTAAATTTAATCTCTTTAACTCCGGCTAACTAGTTTTTATTCCTAAATTATACTATGCTGTAACACTAACTTCTTGTTACTTTTAGATGGCTGGACCAGGAAAGCGAGGCCAAATGCTGCAGAGAAAAGCTCAAGGTGCACAACAGCCTGCAATACCTAATTCAGTTGGAAGCAATCAACCAAGAAGTGCATCCAAGAGTGTATCCTCAGAGGATGCAATATATGTCACTCCAACTTCTTCACCTAGAGAAATTGCTAGTGAGAGTAGGATGATACACCATCAGACATCTGAGTCTCGTGCATCCGGAGAAAATGAGACAAATCCAGTTTCGGATGAGCAAGAAAATGGTAAGTTAGACTTCATTTTCACGGCTGAAATTAAAAATCAAGTTTCTATTTCATGACTGACTTTGTTAATGTGGTCAAAGTAATGTATGGACTGATATTTGTTAATAGCTATGCTGCTGTCAGCAAGAAGAAGAGGACGTACACGAAATCTATCATTATCAAAAAAAAGGGAGGCTAATGAGACGCTCACCATTGAAATTGATGATTGTATTCGGCGGATTGTTGGGAAGGATTCTCAATACTTCATCACAGAAGGGGGTTGTGTTGTTAGGAAGGCTGCTAGGCTTAATGTTCCAAAGTGGTCCCATCTCAATCCCGGTGACCGAGAAGGCATATACAGCACGGTTACGGTATTTGTTGTCCTGCTAATACTCTAATTTCATCCAGAAAGTAAGAGAGATTTTACTGCTTTAGATTTGCTTGGTTTTAAGTAGATTGCACTGTTATTGTAGGATGACTTTCGATTTTCAGAGCACATCACCTCAAAAACTGCTATTAATAGGCAGTTAAACACACAATATCGAAACCATCGATATCGGCTTCACAAGTATTTCCAGAGTTTTGAATCAAGGCAAGAAGCATTGAGGCAAGTTCCTGAAGGTGTGAGTGAAGAAGATTGGAAGTGGCTGGTCAGCTACTTTGAAAATGATGAATTTAAGGTTAGCTTGTCAAAATAACCTATCCTTTTATTAAATTTCAGATTTCACTTCACAAATTTGCTAATCTTTGTCAGTTAAAATTTTCACTAATTTGTGGCAGAAAATTAGTGAACGTAACAAGCAAAATCGTGCCAAAAATGACTGCTACACTACTGTTGGCACAAAATCGCTTGCAAGAGTTGTTGAGGAAAAGGTAATCTGAAACCCAGCCAACAGTTGTACATGTACATCCTTTTTGTCATATGACTGAAAATGAAAAAATTGAAAATTTGGACAGAAAAGGAAAGAAGATGTCGAGCTTTCAGAGATAGACATGTTTGAGTTAAGTCGAAAGTCAAAGAAGTAATGGGGGCTGGTAAATGACAAAGCAAAAGAGACCTTGGTGAGCTGTTTCACTTGGATAATGGATTTTTAAATTATTGACATCCATTCCAGCTACATAATGATCATATTTTTTACTTGCCTAGGACAAAATGAGGGAATTGCAGGCTACAACTTCAATGACTAGCAAGGAAATATGCGAGCAAGAACTTGGTTACGTACCTGGACACATCCGCGGTCGTAATGCAACCAAGAAGCAAGCTGCTGAGGTAGAACGCTGGAGGCATGAGATTGAGGACAGCCGAAAAAGAGCAGATGAAGCAGAAAAACGAGCTGCAGAAGTAACTCAACAATTCACTGCTCAGCAAGAGTTGATTAAGACCTTGCAACAGCAACAAACAGAAACAAGAAGCCTGTATGATGAGTTAGCTAACCAGCTGAAAGACTTGCGCAAATAAGCAACTTCTGTGTGAGGTATAAATAAATTGTTTGCTCTTCATAGTTATTACAATTGAGGCACTTGAATTCTGGTTCTATAAAATAGAGATTCATTTTTAATACAATTGGGTTGCTTGATGTCAATTTAGTTGCTTGATGGCACTTGAAATCTGGTTCCACCAAATCTGATTCCTGTTTAATGCAATTGAGTTGCTTGAGGCTGATTTAGGTGCTTGAAATCTTGTTCATGTTTAATTACAGCCATTGAGGTGCTGGATGTTGCAACCAAAACTTAGTGTTTTTAAAGCAAATGTGTTTGAACGTTGGGATGTATTCCACTTTTTTCTTTGTCGAAGTCATCTAAATTTTTCTGTATCAGAATTTTTTTTTTGTGCTAAGGAAAAAGAGGCACCTGTGATTGTGTGTGTGTGTGTGTGTTTTTTTTTCTTGATATACTGTGTGGTTCACGATCATCTAGGCTCTCAATTATTTTCAAGCGGATAGACCAGCTATGATTGTAAACCTGTAAAGCAAGCAGGCTACTAGTCCTGTTGGAGTGTCTAACCTGGATAGTGAACATGTTCTTGTTAATAGAGATTAAGGAGTTTTGATGTGCACATAATATCCAATGTAAACTAGAAAGTTCTCTTAGAACTCTTGAACGTGGTTCAGTTGTACTCCACCACATTGGAGCTTTCTTGAAACAAAAAATATGGCGGATTGGGCTAAATGAATATATGCATTTGCTTAGTTGATCCTTTCTTTTGGTGGCGTTTTTGGTGTTTTGTGTGTTTTAGGGGGGGGGGGCAATGTAGATTTACATAGTAAAGCAAAGCCTATACTAGATACAAGTAGATCAGCAAAAACACTTCTGGGACAGGTCCCATTCCAGAGCTAATTTCCAAGGTTACTGTGTTAGTGGAATCTTCCACCAAGCTACTACCACATGTTGTATCTCATCCACAATTAATGGACCTCATAATACTGACAGCTGAAGTTGCCTAAGCTCTGAAGAAAATCTTTCAATAAATAATAAACTTTGCACCCCTAAATCAATTGTCATTCCATTTTTTAAGTGATCCACCCTAAAAAAAAAGTTGGTTTTTTAGCTTCCTGTTTCATCTGTGATCAAGAATAGTTAAAAGTTTGAGGTTCGGACATGCTCTTCATGAAAATGCAGAATAATAATCACAACAATGTTGTTTGATTTATACTTTGGGTAACTTTCGAGATTTTATAGTTGTACAAAGTTTAATAGTGCCTTTATCAAGCTACGCTTTTATTCTTGGTCCACAAGAAAGATTCAATAGAGAAATAGATTAGTTGTATACTTTCGTAGTACGCAATTAACTGTCAATGGTTTGTTCTTGCTTACTATTCAATATATATAATTTCACTTTATTTTTGTGTTAAGCAATTTACTTAGATTGCTATAATTTCAAATTAGAGTGACATTAGTTTTTATAATATGGTGCCTATCTAGAAGTGTAGTTCCAGTTTTAACACCAGTGCTCATTGCTTCAATTTTGGTAACGTGTAGGTTCTAACACGATTCCCAAGAAGAAGAAGCCAGTCATTGCTGTGAAGATGGTTTTTGAATTGAAGACTACAAGGCCTATCGTGCTCATGTTTTGTTCTAGATGGGAATCGTGCTCATATTTTTGTATAGAACTTTACTACTCTCTATTGTGGATGGGAAATCACTAGTATTGTAACTGAATGGCTTATTTTGGATGGTGCATGGTTTATGACTCATTTGAGGCAACATTTATATATATATATGTATTTGGGTTGATCTTCTATTGGAAATGAATGTTGGTTTTCTTTTCGTATGTTGGCTTTTTTTTTCTCCTTGCTACTCAATGAACGTTTTGTGATTGTTGGCAGCTATGTTGCGTAATTAACATTAGCTTATTGCTTTTTACAAAAAATAAATGACAATAAAAAAGTTGTCACTGCCAACAAGTTTTACTAGTGACACTAGAAAGTCGTCACTTTTTATGGATGGAAAACAATGACAACAAAAGTCGTCACTGAACGGAAGCATAATGTGACAACTCCAAGGGTTGACTATGACAAGAATTTAGCCAGCTTAGTGACAATAAAAGTCGTCACACAATGTACAACAATCAGTGACGACAAGAGTCATCACAAAAGCGAAATCGTTTGTGATGACTTTCAAAAGTCGTCACATGGACCCCCTTTTGTGACATAGAACTAGTGACAGCTCTGTGACAGCAGTAAAAGTCGTCACTGACTTTTTTTGTGACGACTTCTGAATTTTTAGTGACGACTTTCGCCTATCACAGAAACGTAATTTTCTTGTAGTGCTCTGCAATCTCTTTCCCTTCCATGGTAAAAACTTGAGTTTGAATCCTTAGCTTATTGTTTGAGTTATTCTTCTTCTATTCTTTAGAGGAATCATTTATTGCTCTTATTCTTAGACAATGCTTAATATAGTATTCCTCACGCCCACATTCAATACATTTTTCAAATTTTAGCCAGCATCTATCCTTTCTGGTGTCCTAATATTTAACAATATATACAAACATCTTTTTGTCCAACTTGGCTGCTAGAACCAGGCTTTCCTAGATTAACTTTATTCATGACTTGTGCTTGAAACGCCAAGCCTTCTAGACCTCATCGTTGAATTTAACATTTCCCTATCTGTCACACCTTATTGCCATTGTATGGAGGTGGGTTAATTTGGATTTTATTTGTTTCCAAATTTTGCTAGATTCAACTTTGAATGCTAGCTCTATTGTTTTTGAAGAGATCCCTATCACACTAGTAGCTAATGCATCCTAAATTTTCCAATGCAACCCTTTAAGAAATCATTTAACATGATTTTCCTTGTTGCAACTAACAATGGTGCAAATTTAGAAAGTTTCGTAAACTTGGTCTCATATTGAACTACATTTATCTTGTCCTGTTTCAAGGTAAGGAATTCCTCTTCCTTCTTTTCCTTAAGATGACGAGGGTAATATTTATCATTAAATTCTCTTAGAAAATTCGTTCATCTATGTAGAGTTTTGTTTTGTTCCCACTTAAGGGAAATGGTCCTCCACCATTTCAGAGCTATGCCAAAGAATTGATGCGTGGCAACTTAATTTTACTCTCCTTTGGGTAATTTAGAACTCCAACTATTCATTCCACCTCCTCCAACTATAATTTAGTTTTCCCATCACTAAATTCTCCATCAAATTTGGTGGATGGAACTTAAGAAGCCTTTTCCAAAATTACATCATTAGCATGGTCATTGTTTGATGGCAAATTAGGGTGCATTCGTGGGTTTGCCGTATGATTCATTTATTGTCCCATGATTTGGCTGACTCTATCTAGAGTAGCACCAATATTATTTACCCTTTCTCTTGACCATTTTGTTGATTTCTAGTTCTGACCACCCTATTTACATAAAAGAAATTTTAATAAATATGCACAGAGATTTAATATTTACAATGTCACATTCTATATACTTCTACAAGATTCATACAGGATATCATATTTTGCATAACAAGTAAAACGTACTTATACAAGTAGGTACCAAAAGTCCTACAGTACATCATCTATTTTATTCACATTGTTAACACTATAAAGAAATATTTTACATTGTTATTTCGTTAGTAAGAAGGAAGTCTACGGTTCATTAATCACACCTAGGTTTATATCTAATTTTTTCTAAAACCTAAGAAAGAAGTCTATGGTTTATATCTGATTTTTTTTAAAACCTAGGTTCGACGCCACTAATTATCACATCCACCCCTAGTAAGGTTTCACTAATAGTGGACTGGTTAACTCTTGTTGGGACTCACTTGACTAACACAATAGTTTATTTGTTGAAATATAAGTTTTTTTATTAAATTTTAGAATGAAAAAGTTACAATACATTGCAGCAGGCCAAACCAAACACTATTCACTCCTAGTCTTTTTGCATGAGATTCAACAAAAAACTTAATCTACTGATTGCTAGTCACCCTATGGCATCTCAACATCCAAATCAGCATCTATAAAAGCTATTAATATTAGGGTGAATTAACACAGCTCAATGAGGCCCATATGTTTAAATGTTAAATATAATAGACCTGATATAAATAATACCCGACAAGCAAAGGAAAAGTATATAAATAAATCACAACACAGTAAAGAATACGGCATTAATTGTTGGTGATGGCCTGGTTCCACTTTATGCCGCCATCGTGAGCTCAGCCTTTTACTGTTAATCAATAGGTCAGTTCCAAAAGTACTTTTCACTCTCAACCTAATAAATAGACAACTTCCTGTCCAAGTACGAGGCTATGGATTAGTGTGTGCAATCACATTCAACATAGTTTTTACTTTTTTTTTTTTTTCTACACAGTGGGTATCTGGGCCCAAGGACTGGTTACCGTACGACCCAACTAATCCCACTGCGGGTTGGGAGCGGCTCGCCCTAAGCATCACCAGCCACAGTAAACCGGGGATTCGATCCCGTGACTTGGCTCTCCTCCAACTGGGACTACAACCAGTGAACCGAACTTGATGGATCAAGGCACAACACTGAAATAACCAGTAGTACTAGTGCAATAAGTACATAACTGATACAGTCAAATACATGCAATCACGATTCATTTTTTGGCGAGCCAAGTTCATGATCATTTTCTAATCCAATAAAATCACAACTGACAAATGATTCAAATCACTTGTAAACTGATTCAATGATCAAGTATAATCATCATGTATTTGATATAATAATTTTACATTAATCATATATGGTCATTTATCACTTAAACAAAATAAGAGCATGGGTTATGGTAGTATTTAGACACATAAGAGTAGTAATCTTAAATTTCACGTGGTTTGGTTTTAACATAATTACTGTATGGAGTGTAGGTCTAAAACTACACACTTATAATACCACAATATTTGGGCATTATAATATTTATATGTACACAACATATATCTACATGAGTGTGAATAGGCACTCGCTTAGATATTGTTAGTGTTAGGTAAGATTGACCTTTTTCTAACACTATTTTCTTATTATGATCTTGTTTTCATATCTTTTAGGACACTCTATCTTTTTTATTCTGAGATTACTTTCTTACCCTCTCTGAGTATATGTAAGTGCTCCTAAATTTCGATGTACAAATGAGGAATGGGATATTTATATTTGTTCGTGAAAAAGAAGCGTCGGAAGATTAAGGTAATAACACGTGTCACCTCAGTATGTCACACGTGTTGTGCTGGTTGACAAGTCATCACAAGGTGACACGTGGTAGTGAAGAGCCGCATGACCTGACACATGGTAGATAAAAGACAAGTGTCTGGACATGTGGTAAAATGTTTTGGCTAATTGTCTTTGGGTACTTGAGGTTTGAATAAACTGTATTCAGACCATATGTACTTCAGATTATCAGCATTCAGGACTTATTTCTGTGTAATATCATTTAAGTAAATGGCATTTACTTAAATGATATTGCATGTAAATAAGGGAGTACCCCCATTTGGATTCAATAAAATTAGTTTCAAGGGCCAAATTCTTAATGGGTAAAAAGTCAGCTTTCCCCCTGAACAACAAATTTCAAGTTTTCAAATCAGGGTTTAATATTAAGAGTCTAAGTCAGTAGGATTGTATGATTAGAAAAATTCTAAAAAAAGTAGACTTAGCCTAATTTAATCATAGAGAACAATTACCGAGATTTTTTATTCTAATTTTCTAAGCATTTTAAATACCTAAAATTTTATGGCATTTAGTCTACACAAACTAGTCATACTTGGGCATATATGTTCCCAAACCCTATCATGTATTATATAACTATAATTATGCTAGTGGGATGTGTAGACATCAAAATTTCAATTTTATTTAATTCAATTTTAGCTTTATTTTTCATTATTTATTCTTGTTTTTATTTTATCTTATTTTAGTTGATTAAGTTTGCAAAATGATAGTTAATGTTTATTTTTGCTTATTTTAGTAAATTAGGTTCATCATTTTTCTTTTTAAGACATTTTTGCATTAAATTTCTAAAAAAAGGAAAATTCTCACAAAAATTTGTTTTAATCTTTTTAAATTCAAGTGCTTCAAAATAAAAATGAAAATTAGTAATGCATTTAACATTTTTTTTACCCTAAACTTGTTTTGAAAAACAAAAAATAACAAAATAAAAAGAAAATAAGTGGAGGCCATGCAAACTAGCTAAGTGTATAAGGTAGGCAATAGACAAGTGTCTCTATTTTCTTTTGACACCGTAACACTTAGGAGTTAGGTGGTAAGGACACTTGTTAGACTAGGAAAAATCTGGAAAAAACAAAGAGGAAAATGGAAAGGAGATGGCGGCTGAGTAGGGAGAAGAAAAAGAAAAAAAAAAAGAAAAAAAGAAGCTAGGGGGAAAAGAAAAAAGAGGAGGAAACCGAGCGCTGGGAGGAAGAGGACTGAACAAAAAGGGGGAGCAAGAAAGAGAGGGAGAGCAAGAGAGGAGATTCTGGGAGAGGGAGAAAGAGCTGCGGAAACAAGAAACAAGAAAAGAAGGCAAAACTGCGGGTAACAAAGAAAAAGAGAGGGAAGAGTGATTGAGAGATTGGAAGAGAGATTCGGGGAGCAAGGGAAAAAGGGAAGAGAAAACAAGGAAGGAAGGGAAGAGAAGAGGATCTGAGGGGAAGGAAAAACAGCAACAACAAGAAAGAAAAGAGAGGGGAAATTCATAAAGTGCAAGAAAATTTTCTGCAAAAACTCTAACCAGGCTGACGAACCAGCCTTCTTTGGGGCCAGATTTCTCCTTCGATTGTAGATTTTTGTGAGATTTTTTGGCATCTGCGCTCT
Source organism: Coffea eugenioides (assembly GCF_003713205.1). NCBI lineage: Eukaryota > Viridiplantae > Streptophyta > Magnoliopsida > Gentianales > Rubiaceae > Coffea > Coffea eugenioides. The sequence goes on along the minus strand of NC_040044.1, from coordinate 34,620,528 downwards.
CTTGGGAGACATTAGAAGAGATTTCATTCACGAATCACTGGGAGAAAACTGCTCCAGGACAGCTGAATCTAGCCTCAAAATAACGAGTTAGTCACTGCTGAAGTTGCTGCAACAGATTTTCTTGATTCCATCCCAAGAATCAGTGCAACTCTCTAGGAGTATTTCACGTTCTGAGGTAACCTTTTGCTTCTCCTTTTCTTTATTTTTTGTAGCTTTCTTGAAGATTCAATCTAATTAGGTGCGGGTGTTGAGTTGTTTTTGCTGTTACCGACATTCAATAACTATGTTCATCTTTCTATCGCACTGATTTGGTTATTACCTTAGCTATACACTCGATGTTTTGCTTCAGTCACTTGATGAAATTTTGATGATCCTTGATATGATCGAAAAGGGGATTAAAAATTATGAGAATGGCTTTGCAACAAGGAGTCAAAATTCCCATTTTTCTTCTTTCATTACCTCACTGCCTCCTTGCATTTGAACCTGGGCTGCAGAATCTTGTGTTGGGTTTCGATTTTTGTAAAAAAGGGTTGCATTTCTCCTTTAATATAAAACCAAATGATGTTTTGATGTTGGGGTGGTCAAGAAACTGCTGCTGTTATTGTTCATAGCAGCAGAACGAAATGTCGCAGAATAAGAGAGCCTTTGCGAAGAAGATTGCATTTCTGGGATTGAAATTTGTATGTTTGGACGATGAATTTCTGTGTTTCTTTGCTTAGATCGATGTTTGATGTTTGGGTTGAGGAATCCTGTCCAAATCTGTGTTATATGTTCAAACGTTTGCTGAGTTTAGTATTTAGGATTATGCAAGCTTTTCTCCACATTCCAGATTTTCTTTTCTCTTGTGTGCATAACATGGTATCTTGATGATGAGTTTATGAAATGTAACGAGAACTTGGAGGTCAATCCTTGATGTTGTTAAAGTTTTTCTCACCGCATAAGTTTGCTGAAGTTCCAAAGCATCAGGAGTAGCGAAAAGCTTTAGTTGCAGAAAGCTTCTTCGATCAGTTGCATGCAAAACTTTCGAAAATTTCATTTTAGCCCCTTAAGTATTCAGTTATTCTAATATGGCCCCAAAGATTGGAAAAATAATCAATTTTGTCCCTTTAAAGTTTTAACTTTCTTGGTATGCTTTAATATGATTGTTTGGACAGATTATTCATAAGTTTTGGAATGAAATTTGGAGGTTTAATAATTTTTGATAGATTTATAGTTTTGATTTGGATTTTAGTAAAATTTTGGGTAATTTTTGTTGTTTAATTATAGCAAATGGGTTTTCATTCATTTTGTGAAGTTTAGCATTTGATTTTGGTAACCTTATCCTAAACCCTAATTTTATTTTATTTTAGTTTAGACCCTTAATATTTGCGATAATAATGATTTGACCCCTCAAACTTCCATAATTCTTTCAATTAGGTCCTTACTTGTTTTAATTTCTTGAATATGGGTTGTTTACTTTCATTTAAATGCTTTAATTTCATGTTTATTCCCATTTCTTATGATTATTTGTTAATTAAAGTGGTACCTTAATCATTTTCTTTGTGATTGGAGGGTAAATAAGAGAAAATTCATTTCATTAGGTCACCAATTCAAAGGAGGTACACTCTACTCTTTATTTCGATTTTACTTGATACTATGTGCTCCTATGTGATTTTATGTATGTAATTGCATGCTTTTTTTGAAGTTTTTATTATTTCATTTATTTATTTATTCACTTTATTTATTTCAATTTTGTATATTTATTTTAATTTAATTTTGGTTATTTGAGAGGCATTTAAATGCCAAGTTGAAATAGTTAGGTTTTTATTTTATTTTTCCCCCTTAGATTGTAATTAGAGCCCCCTAATGTAATAATTAGGTTTCTATTTGCTTTTCTTTGCTTGAGTGCTTGCATGTTTGTGTGTTTACATGTTTACTCACCTTTTTAGGACCTTTGCATCTAGATATCATGCATATGTGCTATGTGTTATTATGTGTTTACTTGCTTTCATTATATTTTATATGATTTATTTGATTACAATAAATGTATGGCGTCACCACACTAGTCCAATGCTAGTTGTGGCCCTTTTTTCCGATATCTCACTAGTCCAACGCTAGTTGAGGTCCTTTTTTCCGATTTCTCACTAGTCCAACGCTAGTTGAGGTCCTTTTTTCCGATTTCTCACTAGTCCAATGCTAGTGCGAACTTATACACATGGACTAATCCAACGCTAGACCCTTAGGAACCGTCTACGTATTAAATCATGCATGTGTGATAAATCCCTACATTTCATGCATATTTTTCCATTTTTTAGGATCCTTATCACTTTTGCATGATATTTCCCTATATATATCCCTTATCCCATATTTTTCCTATATATATTCCTTATCCCATATTTTTCCTATATATATTCCTTATCCCTATGTGCGAAATATGACATGTAGACTTGCATTTTATTTAAGAAAATTAGAACTAAATTAGATCATTTGTTTGATTAGATAGGAATTACCCCTCGAATATAGGATATGGACGAGTATGGCTCTTTAACCTTAGCACGCTCGTATTACCTCTATTAAAGGGAAAATTAAAATCACGAATATTAGTTACCCGCACCCATTATGATGCATTCCCTTAGGTCATGTATATTTATATATTATTATTTTTCTTCGAGTCTCACTTTTGCAAATTTCGTGATCTCTTCATAGAGTCACTTTTGGACATAGCAATTAATGCGATTTGCATCAATCAAACTTTTGAAAAGATATCTTGACCCCCCGATATCCTCCTAGGTTTAGGTTTTGCATTCATCTAATGACATCCAAATGTGATAAATTTTTGGGTTAAAATAAGAAATTTTTTGACTAAATCACGCAACTAGTCTTGGTTAGGTTGAAAGGGTGCCTTGGATTTCATTCTTGCCTTCCCTTTCGTCAACCGTGACTCCTGACTCCTTTTCTCCTGATTTTCGCAGACTTGGAATCGTTTAAAAAGGATTTTCTTTACTTGTCATTTAAAATTCATTTTAGGTGAATTGGTACATCTTAACTCAATACCAAGTGGCGACTCCTATTTTTCATTAAAAATCCTTTTTAAACTATTATTTTTGGGTCAAAATCGTCGCACTTTTAAACCTCATTCTAGGCCCTTTGCCTTTATTTATTCTCTACAAATCAAAAATTTATTTTTTATTCAAAATTAATCAAAAATTCATTTTTATAAACCCGTAATTTATTTTTTAAAAAAAAAAAAATGGGCGCGACAGGGTGAACTCCATTTATTGAGTGCTTTATTATGCCCATAAATTCTCCTTTATAAATAAGACTAGATTATCCAATTGTGGGGTCTAACACAGGATCTAAATTCCATAAAAATTTTGTAAGATAATTAGAACAATTTTCAGATTGTATTATTGTTGTGAGATCATATGATTATACACTCATATTGCGATCCTACAAATTACTTAAATTTGAATCAAAATCAATGTTGTAGCTAAGCTTGAGCTCACAACCTTCTTATTATGTTTGACAATAATATATCTATATTCAAGTTACTTGTCTCTAAATTTAAGATTCTGACATTGATTGCCCTTTTTTTCATATAAAAAATAGTGTGGTATTTATATAAATATGTTATTAGGCATCAAAATAGAGATCAACACTATGTGCTATATTGGAATAATTTCTATAACTACCAGTCACATTAATCTTTTAAATATTTTTTGATAGAAAAGATCATTTCATTTAATAAATTTGTACTAACAATAGAAAATACATCAAATAAACATGACACAAATATATATAGATCTGAAATCAAAAGATACAATAAATTTAAGAAATTGGCACAAATAAATAAACATTGATACTCCTACATATCTTCTATCCAGATAAATTATTATAACTCAATACATCTGAGCATATTTTCTGACAGTCAGATCTGATTAAAATTGGTTCAAATCCAAAAAAAAATAGATCTAACAATAATGGAGAATTTGTAGATCTAAAAAACTATATCTTGATTTACAAAATCTCAAATTTCACAAAAAAAATAAAAAAAATAAAAAAATCTCACAATGAAAAACCTAGGAGAGGAGAATCTTCCATTAGAAAACTTTAAGAATGAATTTATTCACACAAAAAAAAACTAAAAACTAGAGAGAGGGCTCTCTCCAATGGAGAAAGACCAGATTTGTTCTTTCTCCCATGGAGAGATAAAGGAGATTTTGCCTAAAAGAGTTCTAGAGAGAAGGGGAATCTTTTAAGTGTTGTAACGCATGTCTTTGGGAGCAAAGTCAAAAAATCAAAGGAAAAAGAGAAAAATGTCCCTTACATCTTTTCTTCAACTTATTTTCCTAGCCAAGAATGTGGCATCAACTGCTTTTGGCTACATGCTAATGGTGTTACCATCAGCCACAACTACTTTCTATCACAAAATTTCACCAAAATTCAATTCTTCACTCAATTTTTTTGCGTAGAATCTAATTTTAATATTAATTTTTCAAAAAAAATAAATAAAAAAAGATTGGCAGATAGAATCTAGCATAACTAATATTGAAAAAAAATGTTAATGCTTTTTCTATTAATTGTATGATTTAAAAAAAAAAGAAACTAATATCAAAATCAAATTTTACTCACCAGTGTTTTTTTTATATTTTTCACCCACATTCATTTACTTTTTATAAAACTAGTATTAAAATCAGATTTTACTTGAAAAATTGAGTAGAGAGTTAAATTTTGGTGAATTCTTGTGACGAAAAGTAATGGTAGCCAATAACTACACCACAAGCACAAAGGCGAAGGAATTATGACAGGCGTCATATTCTCGAGTATAAAAATAAGACAAAGTAGAAAGAATGTGAGGGGCATTTTTCTTTTTTTTTTCTTGTGATCTTCTGATTTTGCCCCTAAAGTTTATAAGGCATGAGATGCATATGATTTATTTCAGACAAGAATATTTTTAAAAATGAACCGAGGGACTAAAAGTATACATTTTTCATTTGTGAGGGATGAAAAATCATTATCTCATATGTGAGGGATGTAAAAAGTACACAATCAATATCTAAGGGACAAAAAATTATCATTTTGTATGTGAGGAACGTAAAAGATGCAAAAGCAATATGTGGGACTATTTGTATGATTTTCTCAAATTCAAGTTATAAGTAAATTATACAAGCTACTTGAGCTTGACTCAAACTCGGCTTTAAAAGTTCGGTTGAATCCGATTCGATAAATAAATAAATCAAATTTAAACACAATTCCAAGTTCGTTAAAGAAAAAATTGCACCAATTGACTCTCACATATTAATAATATGAAATTTTTGTCCTTCAAAATCAAAATGAACAATTTTAGTCCTTAACAATATAAAATGCTCGCTTCTGGTTCCTAGTCAATTTTTTCTTTGAATTTTGACCGAATTCTACCAAATTCCATCATCTTTCCTACTGGTTTTTGTAGATTTTCCACCCTAATTTGTTGGAAAGTTATTTCAACAAATTTTACAACTTCAATTTGGCATCAATCAAGTTCTTAAATCATTTTAAGCAAATCCCAAACTTCAAATCAAATTAAAATCACCATGCAAACACAAATCAAAGGATCAAATGAGAAATCCAAGACTCTAAATTTTCTACTCTATTTTTTATCATAAAATATGAATAAAGTTGCAATCAAATTACATCCAATGATTGTTAGTGGTTGTTTATATTAACCCTAAGTGAAAACCATCACCTATTAAACCCATAATCTTTATGGTGATTACTGAGAAATAAATCAATAACAAAATTGTGAAAGCATACATAGGGGTGCAAACTAGTCGAATCGATCCCAAGCAATGCTATGCTAGAGTTCGTGCTCGACCTAATATAGCACTGTTCAAGATCGAACTAGACTCCATTGAGCTCAAAATTCTATAGATCAAGCTCAATTCGAAGCTAATCGAGTTCGATTAGAAAACGAGGTATTTTGGAAATTTGCAAGAATTTAGTACCTATATATGTTATTTACTATACCCTTAAACACACACACACACATACACATATATATTATAAATATATTTTTTTATATATAATACGTACTGCTATCGATACTCGACTCGTTTAGTTAAACGACCAATTCACGTTGAACAGGAACTCGGTCAATGCCAAGTCAAGTCGATCATTTGACTGATCAGCTAGCGAGCAACTTGCGAACTGTTTGGTTCATTTGCACCCCTAAGCGTACCTAAATTCATGTTGATTGAGTGGTACTTGAATCTTTAGAGTCTTGGGATGGCCTGCTAGATCAATACACATTAGCTGTTCTTTTGAGAGAGTCCTTTAGTTCTCTGGTATCTCCCTTGATTATGAGATATCAAGAGAGAGTAATTATGTAGTACTAAAAAATACGATCTTGGATTTCATACTATCTTGACATCCGGTATAATCAAAATCAGTATACCTAATGATCTTGGATTTATCTAACCTTGATACGTAAGCATATAGTCTTTTACTTGTCTAAATATTGCAAGACCCGTTTGGTTAGTTTTCAATGATCTAATGTTGGATTACTTAAATATTTATTCAATATCCTAGTAATGTAAGTAATATACGAACACATATAAATTTAAATATACATTAGACTCCTTACTACTGATGCATAAGAAATCCTTTGCATTTTCTTTTTCTCAAAAGTATTCATGAAATATTAATTGAGACTAAACTCATTTCTTTTAATCACAAGGGTGTCATTTGATTTATAATTTTGTATGTCATTTTAAAATTTTTTTTTTGATATAACCTTTTGTGATGTGATAATCCAATGATACTCCAAGAGTGATCCCGATGTATTTGTATGTTTAGTACAAAAGATGCATCACCAAAATCTTTCATATCAAAATTCTTAACTAGAAATCTCTTAATTTTATACAATGAGTTTATATCGTTGCTGACAAGTAAAATATCATCAACATATAATACAAAAAAAATATACTTATTCCCACAAAACTTATGATACATATAAGGGTTAATCACATTTTATCCCCTTAAAAGATACCCCATTTCTCAGTTTACCCCCTAACCTTTAATTTTGCTCACTTAATCCCCTTTAGGACAAAATTGCCCTTGCATTATTTTGACTTTTCATTTACCTTGTTTTCCTTTCTTTTATTTCTTTTTCTCTTTCTTCTTTATTTAATTCTTCCTCTTTCCCACAAAAATCTTTACCTTAATGATTGAAATTAAAAAAGAGGAATTGCAGAGATCTATCTTCTCCTTAAAAAATTAAAAAAAATATTCAAATCACTTTCCTAAAATATAATTTTTTTAGCCTTTCAATTCTTTTAATTTTGGATTTTCCTCTTTCCTTTATAGTTTCTTATTTTATTCTCAAGAAAATATCTTAAGATGAAATTGTGACCTGATTAATAATCATCAATTGAAATTTGTGACACGTGGCATCATACAAAAAATCAAAATTAGTTTTTGATGTCTTTTAAACCTTCACCCAGAAATATGCAATTATAAACTCAAAACAAAAATTTTCGTTGAAATGAAATTTCTATTGGGAAGGATGAAAGAGAGAAGAAAGAGAAAAAGAAATAAAAGAAAGGAAAACAATTTCATCTTATGATATTTTCTTGAAAATAAAATGAGAAACTAGAAAGGAAAGAGGAAAATCCAAAATTAAAAGAATTGAAAGGCTAAAAAAATTGTATTTTAGGAAAGTGATTTGAATATTTTTTTAATCATTTAAGAAGAAAATAGATCTTTGCAATTCCTCTTTTTTAATTTCAATCATTAAGGTGAAATTTTTTGTGGGAAAGAGGAAGAATTAAATAAAGAAGAAAGAGAAAAAGAAACAAAAGAAAGGAAAACAAGGTAAATAAAAAGTCAAAGTAATACAAGGGCAATTTTGTCCTAAAGGGGGTTAAGTGAGCAAAATTAAAGGTTAGGGGGTAAACTGAGAAATGGGGTATTCTTTAAGGGGATAAAATGTGATTAACCCTACATATAATCATCAACTAAATTTATCTCAAAATCAAATGAGATGATCATTTGATGAACCTTGAAATACTATTATCGATATGCTTGTTTGATTCCATAGACGAATTTTTTAAATTTGCAAGTCATATTTTTTTGAATTTTTTGATACAAAATTTTCTAGTTGCACCATATAGATCGTCTCATCAATATTATCATTGTAAAATGCTGTCTTTATATCCACTTGGTGTAACTCAAGATTGAAATGTGCTACTAATGTCATTATGATCCTAAAAGAGTTCTTCTAAGAAATCGAAGAGAAAGGTTTCTTTATAGTCAATCCCTTCTTTCTATGTAAAGTCCTTAATGACAAGATGAGTTTTGTACCTTTTCAGATTATCTCTCGAATCCTTTTTTATTTTAAATATTTTTTTTATAACTAATGAGTTTCGCTCCTTCTATCAATGGAATAAAATCTCATACATTATTGTTTTTCATGGATTTAATCTCTTCATTCATGATATCGATTCACTTTTGAAAATTTAAACTTTCGAAAGCATGACGAAAGTTGATTGAATCACTTTCCATCATTCTAGTGTTATCCTAATATTCTTGAAGAAAAACAATCTAATCATCTAACACCGTACTTCTCCTTTCTCAATAGATAGTTTTAATGACACTGATTCTTCAGGTAGTCTAATGTGTTCTTCCATAACAGTTTCTTAAATGAGAGATTTTTCGACATTGTCTTGATCTGTTGTATCATGAACAAGGTTAAAAATAGGATCCTGATCAAGATTAATGACAACTATGAGAATATTAATATATTTTTGTTCAAAGACAAGATCGTTAAATGTATTTCCTCCTCCAAACTCGATATCCTCGAAAAATCAAACACTTCAGTCTCAAAAATTGATTTAGTAATGGCATCATAAAATTTATAATTCTTGGATCTTTCGGAGTATCCAATAAAAAAATAACTAACTGTTTTTTAATTCAGTTTCTTTTCATTTGACCTATAGGAACTTGCCTCAATTGGACATTTTCAAATATGTAAAAGCTTCAAACTATGTTTCTTCCCATTCCAATATTCATAAGAAATTTTAGTAGTTGTCTTTGTTAGAACTCTTTTAAGAATATATGTTACAGTCTTAAGTGTTTCTACCCAAAATGACTCTGAAAAGGTAGAATAATAAATCATATTCCTTTTCACGTCCTTAAGCGTCCTATTTCATTTTTCTATAACACTATTCATAGTGGGTGAATTAGGCATAGTATATGATGAAACGATACCGTATTGCTCTAACTATTTAGCATATGATTTTTGATGTTGTTTATCTAAACTGTCATATTTACTATAGTACTTACAATCATAATCAGATATGACATTTTTTATTCTTTTGTTGAGTTGGTTTTCAATTTCAGTTTTAAAAATTTTAAACACGTTTAATGATTATGACTTTTTAGAAATGAAATGCATGTAGCCATTTTTGAAAAATCATCTATAAATATTATAAAATATTATTGACCATTTCAAACAGATGTAGAAAATTAAATGACCCACAAATGTCTCTATGTATAAGTTCTAAGATGTCCAAAGTTCTATTGGTTTCAAATTTTCTTTTATTGGTTTGTTTCCACTTTATACAGTTAACACAATTGTCAAATTTTATAAAATTCAAGGGAACAACAATTTCATTTGACACAAGTCTTTTATTTCTCGATCTGGAGATATGTTCCAATCTCTTATTGATTAATTTTCTCTCTGCTCTTCTAGTACTCAAATGTAGAGATTTATTAAATGAAATAATCGTATTAATTAAACATAGATTATCATAATATAATAAAGAATCAAAATCAATCAATTTTAAATCATGAAACTTTCAATTTTCAAATAAACAAAAATAATCGAATTTGTCGAAAACAGAAAATATTAAATTTCATTGAAAAGACAGTACAATAAATGTTTCATTAAAATTTAAATAAAATTTAATTTTTAACAATAATTTAAAAACTCCTATTGTCTCAAATTGAACTGTCTTGCCATTGCCCGTATAAATATATCTTTCACTATTATTAGGTTTTCGGTAATTCAGGCATACCTGCATAAATACACCATTGTGAGTGGTTGCAACAAAATCTATCCACCATAAGTGTTTAGATAGCCAAGTTAAATTAATTTTAAAATAAACTAAATTAAAATACATACCTTTTTTACACCTCAAACATAGTAGTTGGTGTGATGCTTCTTTTTATACCCTTTGGCTCCACAAAAGAAATAACCATTCTTTTTCAGTTCAACTGGTCTCTTTTGTTGTTTGTTTTGAGGTGCCACACCTACAGTTTTCTTATCCTTTGTTTCTCTTATGTTATTTGCTTTTATTATTAGTAATTGAGATTAGATAAAACACTCTCTATCTGATCTTATATCAATCTTTCCTCTTCCTCTACACAGTGTGAAATGAGTTCATTCAAAAATCAAGTCTCTTTCTAATAGTTATAACTCATCTTAAATTGATTAAACTGTGCAGGAAGAGTTATCAAAATCAGATGCATTAGTAACTTCTCGGAGAGTACTAAGTTAAGCGCATTCAACTTAGAAACAAGATGAGACATCTCTATAATATACTCATTGATATTACCTTTATCACTATATCTCATTAAAATTAGAGGTGTGTAGAATGTAGTTATTTCAATTTTTTTTTATTCTTGACAAACCTTTTTTAATGTCCTGAAGGAACATTTTAGTTTTTAACATTGTTCCTCTGAATACTTTGGGAATAACCTTTTTAATGATAATCAAACATAAGTGATTTAATCTTTTCCACCTTTTCTTATCGTTCTTTTTATCAAAGCAACTCTGATCTATAAGAGATGGAGGAGAATCAGCTCTTAATACAAGGTTGAGATCTATTACACTAAGAACTATCCAGAAATTTTCTTTTCAATATTTGAAATTTGTACCATTCAATATAGGACTATTGTTGATATTGATAGTTACATTTATAAGACAATTCACAACTTGATAGAAAACAAAAAATAATGAAAACAAACTCATATAAATCAAAATAATAATAAATTCACATAAAGGTAAACCTATTTCAAAATACTAATATTCCATTAATATTTCATTTTTGGACAAAAATATTAACTTCTAAGTGATATCTTGGTGCTGTAATAAATATTGACAATAAGAACATGTCAAAAATAAATTTTTCTTTGGGTCGATTTATAATTTATATGTAATATCTAAATAATCACTATATATTTATTACCACAAGTGCACATGTAAGTTTGTTAAATATTGACTTTTTTTTTGGTTGATCAATATTTATAAAATTACAAGTACCCAAACAGTTATATTTTAAAATAAATTAATTTTACAATAGAGGTCACTTTGGTAGCATATTATTTCAATACTTCAATATATATACATAATCATACCGATATTTAAATTTAAAATTACACAAAATTTTAAATCAAAATCAACCTTAATCAAACTAATCAAATAAGTCAATTTTGATCAAACCAATCAATTGGATCAAACATCCATATTCATAAGTTGTCCCAAAATTTATCAATTAAATCCAGAATCTTCTTGAAATCCATAAATGCCTTATTAAATATTTAGTGGATTAAGCTTTTGGAATTTGTAAAGCTTAAATGTCTTGTTTAACTTTAGTAGAGTTGATTAAAACTAGAGAATCCTAATTACCTTAACGTAAGTATAGGCATAATGACTCTTAAACAATAAAACAAGTCAAAAAATTCAAGTATTAACCAAACTTGTTGACCTTGGTCGATCAATCCTTGGTTTTGATGATTAACAAACCAAAATGTAGATTTGGGCTAATGTTTTTATGTGAGCAATTTGTTAGAACAGATTCTTGTGGCACAAAAGAAGAAGCAAAAACAGGGCACTCATGTGGGACGTCCGAAAGGAAGCTATCGGACGTCCGAAAGGATGAAGAACATCAAGAAGGAAATTCTGTCGGACGCTCGTGAGGAAGCATCGGACGTCCGGATGGATCGGACGCATGCTTCGGACGCACATCAATCTCATCGGACGTCCTAAAATTTCCACGAAGATTTGATAACTCTCTGGACGACGTTCGGACACTGAAGCTCGGACGATAAAATCCCATCGGACGTCCGAACAACAACTTGACTGATTTTCGGACGATGGGATCGGACGATGACTAAGCTGTCGGACGTCCGACAGGCCAACGGCTAGTTTTGACAGCATTTAATATTTGACCGTTGGAGAGCCTTTTGGAGCCATTTCTCACCTTCTATAAACACCCCAAAGCACAAGAAGACAAAGACTTTTGCCAACACAAAATACAAGCTTACAAGTGAGATTTTTGAGTAGAAAGATTCTTTGTTGGTTGTATAAGGGGTTGGGAAAGTTGGGTTGTGAGGTTGCTCAAGTGAAGGTTACTCTCTAGGTGGAGTAAAACCTTGGTGAAGGTGAACCTATCACTTGAAGTGGTAAAACCTTGGTGAAGGTTGCCTCATTTGTATAAAATAGTTCTTAATTGGGTGAGTGATCTTTCAAGTGTAGGTTGTTGAGGGTTAACTAGAATAGTTGTAAAACTCCTTGGCTCAACCAAAGAGTGTTTGGGGTGAGGAAGGAGTGAGCCTTCACTTGTACATCTTGGTTAGCATCGCCATCTATTGAAGAGGCTATTGGATTGATATTTGGTTTGCATTTCTTATCTTTTCTCTTTAATTAAGTTTTCTTTATTGTGCTTAAATTTGATATATCTTTGTGCATCATTGTGAAATTGTTTGTACTCATTGGGTTGCACCCGGCCTTACAAAACTAATATTCTTGATCTCATAATTCTGAAGGTATACCCATAGTTTTAATAATCAACAAAGAAAGCCGTGTCCATAAAACCTTTTTTTAAAAATAAAACTAGCATACATGCATATAGTCTAAAAACATGAAAGCTGTGAACATGAAAGTTAACTTTTTGTCTTAATACATGAGATAGTGAAACCGTGAACATACTGACTTTATTTCTCATATATTTCATCCACAATTCAAAAAAGCACTGGATCCAATGGATCCAATACAAATGAAGATGCTAGTAAAAAGAAAACAATTACAAACCTTATAATTACTTAAAGATTACAAATTACTAAATCCAAATTATTTCTCAATAATCAACCGTATTCGGTTATGATACCACTTGTTAGTGGTTGTCTATATTAACCTTAGGTGAAAACCATCACCTATTAAAGTCAAAATCTTTATGTTGATTATTGAGAAATAAATCAAGGACAAAATTAAAGAAGCATACCTAAATTTATATTGACTAACTGGTACTTGAATCCTTAGAATATTGGGGTGGCCTGTTAGATTAACATGTATTCACTGTTCTTTCGAAAAAGCCTTTTAATTTTTCTCTGATATCTCTCTTGACGATGGCATATCAAAAGATACCAGTTTTGTAGCGCTAAAAAATATGATAATAAGAATACGTGTGATTCGGGCACTATAATTCTATTTATAAATAGATTTTCTATTATCTTTTGAAATTCCTATTTTAACCCATTATTGAATGATAGGGTGCATGTTGATTAGTGGAATTGCTAATATTTGCTTATGATTTTGGTCAGACATTGTATTATTGGATTGATTCTACTCATATTTTACAATTGGTGTTGATTGTAGGAATATGGTAAGAAAAAGAACAAAAAGTTGTTTATTGAAGATATTTCCAATAGAAGACTGTTAGCCTGTTCCATGTGGGCACGTCCAAGTCCTGTTATTAAGTCCGAACGACTCAGAATTTTCCTATGCTCAGAAGTTTCCTAATTTGAGTCGAGTTTTGAACAGACTTTGGTTGAAGATTTGGAAGTTATCTTTATTAGTTATAATATTTGATTAGGAAATATAGGATATTATCTTTGGTAGTTCCTTTTTCCAAGTAGAAAAGATGTTGTGTTTCTTTATTTTCTTTAATAGCTACAATCTTGGAGAAAAAAATAGGAAGAGGAGGCGGCTGACTATATAGATCTGATTTAATTTTTCATGGTTGTTTTATTATTTGAATAAACTCTAGTAGCATATTTATTGATTAAAACAAAATTTTTCTAATTTTTAATGTAATCAAGAACTTATTTTTATGGGCGTAACTAGGATTATTTCTTGATTAAAAAAGTAGTTTACGGATGTACTTTAATCATCAACATGCTCAAAAAAGTTGATTGTCATCGCTTATTTGATAATTATAACTTATTTATTAATGAATAAATAAAATAGTTATTGCATCAACGAGCAGTTGTATGAACCATTTTCGAAATTTTTTCCTTGGTTAGAGTTTGCTTATTATTGAATTAACTTAAATTTTATTTCATTTGATTGCTTTTACTTAAATTGATTTTTACTTAAATTTTCCAAAGTCCCCATTTAATTTTTGTTTTAAAAGGAAATAAATCATTCAATCCCTGAGTAGACGACCCTACTTATCGCTATACTTGAATTTAAATTTTGATGGTTTGATACCCATCAAATTTTGACGTCATTGTCAGGGACTGGTGCCTTTTTATTTATTTTCTTTGAATTTTTATTAGTTTATAGCTATTAATATTTAATGTTTTGGTGATAGACTGGATTTTATTGCTAACAGGATTAATGAGACTTGTGTCTCTTTTAATGATCAACATTTATATACATTAGTCGCTCTTGTAGAAAAATTGGCTATTACAACCTGTAGAATTTGTTGGATTAAGGATCCAACAATAATCTCTGGAATCCTAAAGATGAAGATCCATGAGAAATTTAAACCCAATATCTGCAAACAAGGGACTAAAATTCTAGCCAAAATTCCATCAGAAAATTGATCAAGGACCAAAAGTGAGTTTTTTTTAATTTATTAGTGTGAAGACGCGAATGTTTATTTTACTTACTTTTATTTTATTTTACTGGCTTATTTAATTATTTATTTATTCGTCTACTCCAATTAATTAATTTCATCCATTTTAATTGCATTTGTATGGAACAATGTCTCATTTTATATTTTTAAAATATTTGCTAGTAAATTTAATTTTTCTGCTGCTCGTTTAGTGAGAAATAGTGAATACATGTTTTTCAAGGTAAAATTCGGTCCGAGAGTGCAGTGGTCTTGGAGAATTAAGAACGGTCTATGGTAGACTAAGAAAAGTTAATTGAGCGATTAGAGGTGAGTGAGTTAAATTAAGCTCAATTTGGAGCACTAATGTCCACTATTCATTTGTTGACTTTTTGCACCAAAAGAACCTTTATGTCATTTCTTCCTTTCATTCCATCACTTCACCAACAATCCATACAAACCCTTTCCTTCTTCTCTTCCTTGGCCAGCCACCCCTCTCCAAATTTTAGCCAAAATTTCAGCTAGCATTTCTTCCATTTTGCTCCCAAAAAACTCACTCCAATCTTGCCTATCTTCTTGGATCATCACTCAAGCTTGAAGGGAGACTTGAAGGAGAAAGATACTTGGTGGTTTAGAGCTTGTTTCCTTGTAGTCTTGCACCCTACACTTGGAAGAAAGGTAACACTCCAAAGCTCTCATTTCTCCTCTCAACTTATGGTTAGCTTAGTTAGTTTTAACTAGTTAAGCATTGGGTTGTTGATGGGTTCATTGAAACTTGACTCTAGATAGATGTCTTGAGGTGGCTTCTTAGATAGTGGCCTTGAGGAATTGCTTGTTTGCTTGTTATTTTGTAAATGGTATCTTGGTTTTGGTAGAGAGAGTTGAAAAGAAAACTTGCAGAGAAAAAGAGAGCAAGCTGTCCGAAATTTTGCTGGTTATTTCCTTCATTTTAATTTCAAATTTTGTGGTTATTTTGTTGCCAAAATACTTGTTATATGTTGGCGTTTATGTGTGTCAATTATCTCTCAAAAAGCATTTCATTTGGTTGAGTTAAAGTTGGGTTAAAGTGAGGATGCAAATCTGAAAAATTTCTGATCATGATACCAGACCAGTGTGTACGTATCAGCCCATAACTTTTCGTCCAAGAGTCAAAATCAAGTGCCGTTTGGTTTCTGAAACTAGACTCCGAGGACTTTCCAACGGTATAAAATGCACCTTCTAGTTCTTTTTCTATGAGCCGTAGCGAACTGGCAAAGTTGACTGATTTTCCTCACCGTTTTCATCCGAGAAACAAGTGTAGCTGCAGTTTGTAGCTCATTTTCACTTATCTTACAAAATAAATTTTAAGATAGTTCCTTTTAGTGATTTTTAGAATTTAGAATTTAGTTTTTAATGCCACAAACCACGCTAAATTTTGAGTTGTGTAGCTTTAGTTATGACCTGACTTTGAAACTGTGTCAAGTGCTCCAAAACTGGAAATTCCGTGAACCAGGTTCCAAAAATCAGCTTTCCTAAAACTATTGTATTTTGGTGTAGAAAAGTCCAAATCGAGTTTCGTTTATTGCGTTTGAAACTAAATTTGGAGTTTTTTCAGTGGTATAAATTCAAGGGCTGATTCTATTTCTATGAATTTTTCCAAATTTCCAAAATTTACTGGAAATGCAAGACTGTTTTACTCTGTTCTTACTGGAACAGTGAGTTGGGGCTAAAATTTGACTGATTTTGGATTTGAATCTGGGAAAAGTGTAGAAAGTTTTAGTACATTGAATCTAGTTTCCAACGGTATAAATTTTCCAATTTTTGGACTTACAAAACTCGAGATATGATTTTTCCAAGTGGTGTCACACAAAACTGAAATTTTCTGGTTTCAAACAAAATGCTCTTTTAAGAACTTTCAACTTTCCTTTGAGATTGTTAGTCCGTTTTAAGTTTGATTTCATGGTTGGATACAAAGTCTCTTTCAACATTAGACCTTTATTTTGAATCTTGGTTTCCAAGGGATTAAACCTCTCTTGATGCGTTTTCTTGATTGCCTAATTTTCATGGTTAATTGCACTTCATTTTATACTTGAGAAATGGATTTCAACCCCTAGTCTTATGCTCTTGATTTTCATGACATTAAACTCTAAAAATGGAGCGTTTTAACTAGAGTAATTCTTGGAGAATTTCACTAGTTTATACTCGAAACTTGGAACCTTCAGCTTTAATATTTACTATAGAAATGAGTGGAGTTAGATAAATTTTAACTCCATTAGTTTAGAAAATGTGAACGCTCCCTTATATTCTAAACCTTGGGCATAGGATTAGAAGTTTTGAGAGATGAAAACCATCTTCCCTTTTCTCGATTCTCGTGTCAAAAGTTAAGTATAGTATTTTCTTTTGGGAATTGAGATTTCTTGCCACGACTTGATTCGAAAATGACTTTTGAGTTTCTTTTGAGTGTTATTTCAATGATTTAGCGAGAAAGGCTCCTTTAACTTGATTTGAACTTGTGACCTTGAGAGTGGGTATCAAAAAAATATTTTTCTTATTAGCCTTGGTCGAGTATCTAGGTAATCGTGATTGTGCATGTCTCAGGTGGTCACGAGGATGCCAAGGAGCTTGTCTGACCTCTCGCTTTGCTCTTGTTTTGCCCTTGACTTTTGGTGAGTGTCAAATACATGTTCAATGCTGCTATGATTGAAATGATATTCATACAAGTGCTATATGATACGTAAACTTGCCGAGGTGAGGGTGTACTTTATCGCCCTCGTCCTCTCTCTGTCTCTTGATTGAATGATACTTGTTAAATGAATATATATGACTTGCGCTTGTACTTGAACATGTTTTAACTTGTGAACATTGAGTGGCAGAATGTACCACACCCTATTCGGGTGGGAGGTGCCGCTCATCCCAACTCAGTGCTATGAATGATTCTAAGTCGATTGAAGCGTTGTCTCATCGACCAATCATGCTTATGGGGACGCCCCAACCCATTGGCTAATCTTGTAATTCGAGCCGGCAAGAGTTTGGTCGAGAAGTTTGGTGAATCTTGGGAAATGATATAGTTTGATCTTTTGAGGTTTCGCTTGGCATACTCGAATAGTATCGCCACTATATGAATGTTTGGTTTCGGATCCGAGTGGGTGTTATATTGGATGGAGGAAGTAAGTGGAGTGCTACGGTCATGTTACTACTTGAGTTGACGGAGAGTCAACTCCAAATGGATTGAATCGGTTGAGACGTGGAAATAGTTCCTGAGAGCTCCTGTATCCTTCCATGTGGGTTATTCCCTATTTGTGCATTTGAATGAAAGTTCATGTTTAAAATTGCTTTCAAGTATGTTATTTGATTGATTGGTGTCTTGCTTGCTTGTTTAAGTTTTCTTGGCCTTATTGAGTGTTAGCTCATCCCTTTAAGTTTGTTTTCCTTAACAGGCTTTGGAAGTGGAAGTTGGAGATTCTAGACTAGCGACTTTTGGTGGAAACTAGTATATATTTTGTATGAAATTGGAGATTCTTAAAGTGTAATTTTTTTTTTTAATTTTTGGGTATGGTGGATTGTAATTGTAATTGCTAGCCTTAAAAGTTGTGACTTGTATATTCGAAATATTTCTTAATTAAGTCAATGGTTGATTTGTGAGCCTCTATTAAATTTGAACGAGTGCTTGAGTCTTGACGAGAGTTGAGCAGGCGTCCCGCTGATACTCTATGGTTTGCCCTAGGGAGAGGTGGGGGCATCACAATTAGAGACTAAAACCGTTTATTTTAATTTTGAAAAATTAAGATTTTATATCAATAATATGTGAGAGACTGTTGGTATAATTTTTGTTTGTTAAAATAATCAAACAACTTCGTAAGGTATTTAGGTTTATTAGGCTTGTTACACCCATACCTCATTCTCCTCTCGTCTAAGCTCTTTGAGAAAGGCCACTTATAACTCTCTACTAATTTCCCATACAACAGTTTTTTTCCTTCTCCTAATCCAGCTTATTTACTGGCCTCAGCAGTGAGCGTTGCAGGTTGTTCTGGGGTTTAACTGGTAGATGGGGAACGATTAGGGTTTCGTGTTTTGCAATTAGGATTTAGTTACCAGATAGGATTGGGGACACATTGGTTGGTCTTTATATATAGGGTTAAAAACAGAAAAGCCTCACTGGTATAGTTATCATATAGAAAAGTCCCCTGTGGTTTCATATCATACCCGTCGGTACCCCATGGTTTGAATTATTCTGAAAAGTTGACGAAAATCGTCAAATGTAAGGCGTTTGTATTAATCGCATTAGAAAGGCACGTGTTTCTTGCGTGTTGGCCTAATCAGCAACATCCCTCAGATCCCGGCTCGAAGGGACTAACCGCCCAGCCCGTGGCACCCAGGGGTGCAGCCCCTCATGCTGGCCGAGCGTGGTACGGTGCTTTGCGCTGCCATTGTGGTTAAGGAAATAAAGTTGCGCCTTCGCTAACAGCTATAGCTTTTGGTGTAATGGTAAGCGCTTGATCCTGACAAGTGGTATCAGAGCGAGGTCGCGGGTTCGAGTCTCCCTGGCTGTTGCTGGGGGAGGGATTGTTGGCCTAATCAGCAACATCCCTCAGATCCCGGCTCGAAGGGACTAACCGCCCAGCCCGTGGCACCCAGGGGTGCAGCCCCTCATGCTGGCCGAGCGTGGTACGGTGCTTTGCGCTGCCATTGTGGTTAAGGAAATAAAGTTGCGCCTTCGCTAAAAGCTATAGCTTTTGGTGTAATGGTAAGCGCTTGATCCTGACATTGCGGAAAATAAGTTTTTATCACAAACTTTCACCTGATATACCTATTGTACCCTTCACACTTTGATAAAAAGACCATATTGCCGATCTTCGGTCAAAATTGCAGGAAACAAAGCCTTTGCACAAAATTGTACTTCTTCAGCCTGAGGTTGCAAGCCGGCAAAGGAATTGCAAGAAACAGAGCATTTGCAAGCCGGCAAAGCATTTGCAGGAAACAAAATTGTACTTCGTACTTCTTCAACCTGAGGTTGCAAGCCGGCAAAGGTAAAACTTTAACCATTTGCAACAGGTGCAATATATTCTTATAGGGTCTATTATAAGGATTTAAGGTAAAAATGTGAACTCTCTCTGTATATATTTTGTTTGTAAATATTGAAGGGAAAGTGCAGAAAGTGGTCCACGATGTCTTCCTCAAGCTCTCGACCAACCAGCGGGGGAAACAGAGCTATACTATCTATTGTGGTGGAAGAAGAGAATTAACAACAGAGAAATTGATGACCATTTTACCAACCATGCAGCGGAGATTTCTTATCTCTTTTGTTGGAAGAAATCGAATTCTATTGACAGTAGCCGCAACAGCCCTCAAGAACTCGCTGCCTTAGTGAGGAATTCTGAAGTCAATTGCCCTGAAAATGATCTTGAGCTAGGAGGAAACGGCGAGGATGGTAATATGCAATTCAAAGGCTTCGGTGAAGAAAGTGTGGAGTCAAAGTTAATGAGGCTGCACAATCTCTGTGGCCCTCCAAGATTTTTGTTCACAATCAAGGAGGAAACTAAGGAGGATTTTGAGTCTGATGATAGGAAATCTAGAGGTGATAGAAGCAGGAAAGGGTCCAGAACTAGAAGCTTGAGCGACATTATTGCTGTTGATACTCCTTTTCTACCCCTTTACCTTCGCCACCTCTTAAGACTCCATCTTTGGATTCTTATAGCAATATTCATGGATTCAATCCTCTCTTTGAGTCCATAACCGAGGCTGAATTGAATAAGCTGAGATCTTCTCCACCGCCAAAGTTCAAATTTTTAAGGGATGCTGAGGAGCAGTTGATAAGAAGATTAGTCGAAGAAGCTGAAATGAGGGCCTTTAAGAATGGGGGCTGTGTTCGGGATTCTATTATTCAACCTTCCCCAAACGGGACAGTTATCACAGAAGATATTGACGGCTCTTATGTTGCCCTTATTGGTAAGGATAAGGAAAGAGAACTTCAACAACAGCAGCAGCAGCCAAGGAATGAAAGTGCTAAATTACTTCAGCTATATTCACTTATATTATTAGGGTATTTTTGTCTTTTCACTCAGCTCCGTCTGTTTTAACGATTTCCGTCGACTTTTCAGAATAATTCAAATCATAGGTATCGATGCGTATGAAATGAAATCACATGGGGCTTTTCTATATGATAGTTATACCAGATGGAGCTTTTCTGTTTTTAACCCTTATATATACACACACACAAATTTTCCTGTTGGTTTAGGAGTGGAATCTGATATATTCGTTTCAGAGCAGAAGCTATCAGTGTCGTAGCTGCGAAAATTCAGAGTTGGTTATGGATCAGGTGAAATACGTTTTCCAATTAAACTCGTGACACATTTTCATTATAGATCAATGGTGTATTGCTAGTATTATATGCCGAGTAGCATTTAACTTTATACCCTTCAGCTGAAATGCATCCCATCGAACACCTAATATTATTCGTGGAAACTAATGAAAAGCCATATCGTATCAACATTAACGATCATCTCTAAAGCCTGCGCATGAAATTAAGAAGTTTTGAAGGAGGGAGAAGAGTAATTGGGGTTTTTTTTTGGGAATAAAATCAAAATGTTCTGGGTTGTTTTCTATCAATGTATGTTTGTTTTTTTGGGTAAGTCAATATCTGTTTGTTTGTCACCGTGTTTTACTGATTGCAGTATTATATGCTGCAATTTTCTTATTGTTTGCTATATTCTGGGGAAAAATCATCAAATTCTCATACTTAGTGGAAACAGCCTTTCCACATCCATCCTGACAAGAAGGCGATGTGTTGTACATCCATCTTCGAAAGAGACGAGGATGAAGGCGAGCTTACACCATTGGAAAAGATGGAGGATGTCCTTGCTCGTGATGACAGCGATGTGTTCGTAAAAGTGGCATATTGTTCGAAATGGGACAAAATTCCTTTCTGTGTCTTGAGACTAATGTTTGGATTGGATGCTGTGAATTGTGTTGCTGCAGTGCTTAATGGTGAAATTAGTACCATTGATGTTAATGCTATCTTCTGTTATACCAACAAAGAGTCACCATTACACAGAGCTGCTTTTTATTCATCTCTGAAAATAGCACTGCTCTTTCTTGACATTGGAGCAAATCCAGACCTTAGGTGTGACTTGAACGATACGACAATGAAACGAATGCTGCCAATAGATGTACTGCATGCCAGAATAGGGTACAATATTAAGTTTTGTGCTTCTGTTTTATATTTCCCCTTTGCTGTTTGTTTTTTTTTACCCTCATTTGCAGTGTAAACTGTTTTCCTGTAACAGGTCTTATGCATGTATATTCTGCTGGACACCTGGAGATTCCATATTCAGGCTCCTTTTTCGACTGACGTTACCTGATCTGGTTGGTTTATCTCCAACTACATACTTCTGTGGAGAAATATCTTTTTAAGATTTTTAGTTCATTTAATGGTGGTGGCGAGTGTTTCATTGTAATTTAACTTTTCACAGAGAGATGCTTTGGAGACCTTGCAAGTGCTTGCTCCAAGGATGAATGAACTTGATGGAGAAATTACTCGCTACGTAAGGGAGGGTAAGTTGGTTGAGTTGGCCACATTGTTGATAGCGGTGCCTGACAAGGTGATGGCGTCATTCATATCCACGGGAAATTGTTCAGATGGGACCATCAAAATTCGTGATTTTGTATTAGCTGAGATTGCTTTTCTTGAGCGTCAAATAATTTCTTCTACTGGTTTCAACAAGTCAGTGAAGGAGTACAAGAACAAGAAGGTGAAGATGGTGGCAATGTTACAATTGCTCGAGATATTTGAGCGGGTTGGGAGTTACTTTGAGGCTTACCTCAGGCTTGATAGGAGTAATGTATGTATCTGGAGCATTTTTGGTATTGGTCATGGTTTCAAACTAAATTGTCGGTAGATCCATACTAGTCCTACTGGGTTTGCATCATACATGAATTTGTCGTAGCCTTTATATATGCCCATCCTGTTGAAAATGTTTTCTGCTTTTTCTATGCTTTTTGATTGTAGGAAAACCGTTTTGTGGTGGCCAGGGAACTTACTTGGCTCTTTGAGAATGCGGGCTATGATATCAAGTTGGACCTTATGGACGATGCGAACAGGTCTGTTGTTCTTGTTAGTTTAATTTACTTCTTTCCAAAGGAATCTATGAAGATCATTACTATTTCATCTTGATGCTTTAGAATTCTTGAGATCTGGAGCACTCCATGCTCAAGTTGATATTACCTTCACATCTTGATCAATTAGTTCACCTACGTATTTACAAGAGAAAGACTTGCCTTTAACTGCACTAACCTTTATGAACTCCTTCAAAATTTCTGTTATTCGAAGTCTTCAGAAAGTGCATAAAGAAGCATATTTCCAGTTTGGGTTTGTTAATCCCCTCTGCTGTTAATAAATATTTTCTACTTGTTACGTCTTTCAGTTGATCTCTGGTATATATGAGTTGCAAATGGCTATGGGATTTTAATCTGTCTTTTTTCTTTTGAACCTGAAACTTCTGGAATGAACCTTTTCCTTGGGCTTTGGATGATTTTAGTTGCCATGTTTTCGGTTTTTGTGATTTGACTTGGTCACTGGATTGGCTTTTAGGTATGCATCTGGTTCCAAGGATGAGGCTCTAAATGAGGGTAATATTCTTAACTCTTTTTTTAAATGCACAATACTTTAGCAATGATGTGATTGAATGACTGACTTACTATGTAAATTAACCCAGTGGATTCTAGCTCGCGCCACAATTGGAAACCGGGCAGTATTCATACTGATCTACGCCCACATAGTCTGTGGAATCCAAAAAAACAAGATGTACGTTGGTCAGTCTAGCAAGTTTCTCAAATTCCTACATGTTTTATCTAAATATTTTGTTTTATTACATGTGATAGTTGAAACAACACTAACGGGGGTAAAGGGTCTGCTATCTGGAGCTGTTTGAAGAAACAAATTTTTATTTATGAATAATATTCATAAAGGCTCTGGGACGGAGGAGGGGGCAGCAGTGGTGATGGGTTATGGATGGGGAGGACGGGTAGAGGTGGCGGTGTGAAGCCATGGGAGGAGGAGAAACACTTGAAAACAACCAAAAAAACGTAAATCAGATCAGTTTTCTGAAAAATAAAAAAAAAGATCTACAGTGAAGTTTTTTAAAAATACCCAATTTAAACGGACCAATATCTTCCTGGAAAATGGTTTCATCATTTTTAGTTGCACCATATGCAGTCAAATTTTTTCCTAAATTTACTCATCGTGGCTGAATGTACGTTGCATACTAAATTTTGTGGACTCTTTTTCAGATCCGGAATCCCCTTCAGCCACTGATACAAACATCTATGACTGAACTTATTTTCATTTTCAATTTCTATCTGGAAACTTTGACCTCCTTGTAGGCCCCTTAAAAAAGGGTTATCAGAGCTCATGATGATAAATTGGCAACCAAACACTTGAATCGTCAGGAAAATGATATGCTGTTTGTAAATATTCTATGAAAGTAACACTTAAGCCGGGCCAAAATACCGTAGACCCTATAAATCTTTCATTGAAATTTTGCTTTGGTTTTTTCTTGTTGCCTGACTCGGTGGAAGAAAGAATTATGACTTTTTAGATGCCAACTGTTTTTAATATGAGAAAGTACAAGTTATCTAATCCAGAGTGATGGTTGTAGCCTAATACTGGCTTCTGAATTTGTGGGATATATGGTAGGGTATATATTCAAAATGTAGATGTTTAGGGAAGAAATTCTTCTTTTATGTGCAGTGGTTATTGATAAAGAATGAATTAATAACTTATAACGTGTGCAGTATATACTTGTCAATGGGTTGCATATTAAGTCTAGCTTACTCTGTATAGTTGTTTTGGAAATTTTACTAATTTGAATTATGTTGTTTGGGTGTTTGGAAACTAGTAAGCTGAGGCCTCCATGAGGCTCACATATATGGTCTCTCATTGGTTAAATTCTTTTAGAACCGAAAACTGTACATGCTATGGTTGCCTCTTTCAAGTTTGACCACTTAATAATGGATAATCATGATTGCAAGGGCACAACACACTACAAAGAGAGAAACAAGCAAATTGTCTGATGCAGAATACATGGACAAGAATAAGAGGATTTGGAGAATTTGAGACATCATAATTCTTGCAAACCCAGTTGCTGTTTAATTGTTCCAGTTCTATGTAGTTTGGTTATATTCTGTTTGGTTAGTTGTTAGGATTAGAGGATTTTGTAAGTGCCAAAAGTTTAAGTGTTAAAGTCAAATTTTGTAGGCTGCGTGATAACCGTTTAGATACGGAATTTCACCCGAACTTATAATAGTAGTTTGGTTTAGGATAAGAGAATATACTTAAGAAGGTGAAAACTAATTGGTAATTCTAGAAATCACTCCTAGGAATCTTTAGGCCTCACACCTAAAATTGGGATATATCACACAATCCTAAGGAAGGCGTTAAGTCTGCAGGAAATTTTATTATTGATCAAAAACTGACTACTCTTTGTGGAAAAGTTGTTATTTATAGACACTAGGACAAAGCCCAGGCCAATCCTAATTAGGATTTCTAACTAGAATAGAATTCTAATAGAAAGCTAGAAGGCTAAACTTTCTTATTCCCTATAACAATCAAAATACTAATTACCAAAAATAACTACTAAACAGAAAATTACCGCAAACATAAAATTCCTGCAGTTAATTCAAATTACTAAAATATCCCTGCCGGTGGAAATCAGAAAATAAACTTCATAGAATTCAAACCAACTCCCAAGTTGGTTCCTTGTCATCAAAAGCATGCCAAATCAATGCTTGGGCATTCGACACATCCTTCCCACGTCTCCTATATACCTTAGTGGATTTTTGCCACTTATCGCCATCACTGCGTCTTGAGCAGTCAAATCCAATATTGCTTCTCCTGCTTCTATCATTTAGCTTTCTTATTTGTAAGGTTTACTTAACTCCAAACTTTCCTTAAGAAGTCTTGGCCTATAACACTAGCCCTTTCTCTTTGTACTTTTCAGTTGTAATAGCTCAGGAAGAGAGATGGAATGGAAATACTGTGAATTGAGTTTATGCAGTTGTGTTGTACTTTCTTTGTAAATGAAGATAACTTCACATTTAGTGGTTAATCCTAGGAAGTCTAGATGGATTCCTAGAGCTTCTTACTTCTTCTTTTTTCTCTTGCTTCCTCTTGAACTCTTACTACATTCCAATTCTCTGCTATTCAGAGCTAAAAGTTATGAAATCATTTGATCTTTAAAATTTCTAAAGCTAAAAGTTTTGATGTCAATGTTGTGTCCAAACACTTCCTGATGCTGAATTGGTTTGGCATTAGAGCCAAAGCTTTTTCCTTTTCCTTTTTCTTTTCTTCTATCACAATGGTTACAGAGGCAGAAATTTCTTCCAAGATTGACACTTTACCAAGAGAGGTGAAGGATAATGGTCTAATCTCCAGAGGGGATTCATTGAGCTCAACGGTCCTCTCATTGAAATCTTTGATAGATGCTTTTGTTTATCAACAAATGGGGAGTGAAGATTGGAAGACACTAAATGTTCAGTTTCCACAAAAAGCAGCCAATTGGAAGACAACTACTGTTTACTTTTTAAAGAGGTTAATAGTGTTTAGCTACAAGCTGATCTTAAGACACCAAATCTTATGGCTTTCAAGTTTACTCAAGGAGTTTTAGAAGGTGGGTTCACAACTCATGCTAATAGTACTGACTTCATGAGGGAAAACATGAGAAGTTGATTTGCTGTTTTCCAGTATAAAGATGTGCTGCGATCAAAAAGGTTGATGTTGCTGTCCCAGTATAAAGGTTCAAATGATAAAGTGCAAATTTGATAGCTACCTCTTGTGGCAGTTGATTCGATTTGGCTTTTTCCACTTCTCTCTTTGCTTTGTTAGTTGTTAGATTTGCTTAGCTACAAAGTTCCTCAGTTCTTATGAAGTCTGGGCCTACAAGACTAGCTCTTTCTTTCTGTATATGTCACTTGTAATGGCTTATGAGAACGGTTGGATTGGAGTAGGATTTTCTTGAGTTTATTGTGTTTTTCTTTCCTTGAAAAAGAAGGCAATCTCACCTCAGATGGTTAATCCTATGGAAATCTGGGTGCATTTCCTAGATTTCCTTTCCTTTCTCTTTGCTTCCTCCTAAACTCCTACTGTTACACACTTATTCTTAGATTTTCAGAGCTAAAAGTTCTGAAACTATCTTCTGACCTCTACAATGTCTGAAGCTATAGTCCTGATGTCAATCTTATCTCCACATGCCTCTAGTGCTGTCTCATTAACATACTTAATCAATAATTCCAAGTAGTAGCTAATCTACAAGTTTGACAAAATAAGAAGTCAGGTAATAGGTTTCACAACAATTAGTCAGCATTTGCATTGATATGAGTGCAACAAGAAATTACAAAGCATTGCAATTGAGGTAATAACAATCTGGGATAGTCCCATGTAACTGTTTCTATCTGTAAATGGCAGTGGACTCTAGGCTGAGTGATGCAGTCAGCAAAGAGCTCCAGGAAATCCAAGACCAACGCTTTTCATATTTTCCTCGAGCTTCAACAAATGAACAGGAATAGTGTCTTTATTTCAGCTCACTGTAGTTCTGTTTTCTCAGTTTTAGTAGTTTCTATCATTTAGATCTTAAGGGGTATTTTGGTCTTTCAGTTGTGGCTGGAAATTTTCCACAATTGTGTCTTTGAGTCTTTTCTAGTCATTCCATTGGGCAATTAATTGCAGTTATTGTTGAAGGGTAAGTTCCTAAAAGTTCGAGAGTTCTACAACTACTTAATTTCCTATTTAGAATATGGAAATAAGAGTTTTGGGTAGCTCTTTAATTTATAAATACTCATGTTCCTCTGTTATTGTTGGCAGAGAATTTGACAAATAATAATTGAGTTTTGGTTTATTTGTTGTTTTATTTTTCCTCCCCTAATTCTCTTCTTTCCTCTTTTCCTCGAATTTGTCCCAAGGTCCTCAAATTTTTCTGCTCACACTATTAGGCAATATCTGAGCCATCTTTCTAGCATCAGTGAGGTTGGGATTTTCTTTGTAATAAACTGTAGTGTATTGATGGTATGTGCAGGCATGGACTTAATTTAATTTTTTTGGGTTTTTTTTTTGGGGGGGTGGGGTGTGTGTGCGTGCGTGTAACTACATTCAGACTTTTTTGTTTTCATAATATTTCTATTGCTGTCAATCTATTGTGGTTACTATAAGAGCAGTCTAGAAATCTGAGTACAGAACTGATCTGTAAAAGCACAAGTAGTTATCGCATATATAAAAGAATAACTGATATCTTCAATACTTTGATATGTTTGTATTTTTTCCACCTTTTCTTTTTATTTTTCCAGCCTTTCTCATTTAAAGAAGTGTGTGTCTAATGATCCAACAAAAAAACATATCTACTAAAATTTGATAATATTGTTGGCTATATTAGGTTAGTAGTATTTTTTTCTTGTAAGTTGTTGCCAAGTCAATTAATTTTAGTCTTTGATGTTATAGGAACTTCTGATACTAAATAGATGCCATGTTCAGTCACCAACAATTTTTTTTTTTTTTTTTTTTGTTTAAAGTTGCCTAGAGATTCCATTAGGTGTACCTGCAAGTTAAGGTTGCTTACCATCTGCAAATAAATCCTAGAAAACATCATACACTCAGCTCAATTTCATATATTCCATTTCTAACAGAGCTATTGACTTGAATGTATATGAAAAGATACTTGAAGGCTAAGACTAGTGATGCATTCAGTAAGCATGACACAGCTGGCAAACATCAAACATTAGCCATGCCAACGTTTGTTGAACTAGTTTATACATTGGTTTTTAGGTGCAAAAAATCCTACTTCAGAAAGTTATAAATATGATGAAGTTAATGGACTTGATGGACGTTTGGCTGTGATTAGTTTCAGCATATGCTGGAAGTGGGCAAACTCACTCCCAACTAAATATCCAATAAAATGCTGTAATGCTGATACCTAAAATACATCAGATTACAATTGAAACGGCTAGAAATTCCATAAACCTGTCATTATGTGGAATTCTTTAAGTTACCTTATATGTAGATTGTGCAACGCTTTCCCTTTTTGAGAGGGGGGTGGCAATTCTTCAGACAATGCATGTCACTCCTGAGCTCTTGCATGTATGCCCGTTATCCTAATTTATTGACACATGGATGCTTTATCCCCTCCAATGATGTAGGAAAGGTGTGTATGTTTTCGTCTTCGTAATTTCTCTCTTGTTTTCTAACGGGAGAGGCTTTTGGATATTTTATATTTCCTCTTTGACAAAGTCAGTTATTGAGTGGAATGGAACATTACTCAGATATTAGTTGTAGATTACACTGGCATTTTTGTACTTGTGAACATCCTTTTATTTATTCATTGTGAATTAATGTGATCGACAAGGTGTTGGTTTGATGTGCAGAATTTTTTGAGACCTGTCTGGCCCTATAATCAATATAATCAAATCACTGGTCTAAGTTGGGTTGGTCCATTACGATCTGTCAAGGCCAATTCATATTCTGGGCCTGCATATCAAGTGCGGAAAAGTGGTACAAAGATGGCAGATCTCCAACTTTTTCGACTTTGTTTGACTGCTTTTAGAAGAGGAATAAAACATGCGTAATTGCTTTGCAAGGTTAGTTGCCTCACCCTTTGATTTGGTTGTTGAGTCTATGTTCTGCATCTTTTTTTGCTTCGGTTGGTATGTGTTTGTGGAAGCTAGGGCCATCAATGTCACCCTATTTTTAACAATTAATGCTTTGACTAGAAATATGATGTCACCCTCGTCTCCTGTTATGTATTTGATTCTTTTCTCTTTGTTAGAACATCTGGTGAAGAGCATTGTAGCCTATATGATGGTACCAGGTTTCCGGGGGGGAAGTATTAGGTCATTGGTAACAATTTAACTCCACTGCAGCTGCCCCCAAATCTTGGCATTTTCAGCGATGTTATGAAGAATGTTTCATCTAGGGGACTAGGAGTTTAAAAGTCGTCTCTAGTGAAGAATGTTTCCAGCCATCTAGTGCTTTACATATTGATGGCAATGACAGTAGTGAGTTTACAATTTGCCTTTAGTTGAATGCATCGACAAGCAAAGTAAAACAAGTCTGAACTTAGGGATTATGTACTCATTTTTTTTCCTTCTTTTTGCTTGTTAAACTATTTGTTGTTGTTAATGAGATGTTCTTTTACTAGATTGATCTCATAAAAAATCAGGCATGATTTTAGGGGCTTGAAAGCTGAAGAAAAGTGGAAGATTTCTTTCAAACAGGATGGAAGTGTCAGATGCTTTTGATATATATGTTACTTGGTGATTGAAAGCTATAGAAGGATGTTGAGTATGACTTTGAGTTGGTTGAATGATTAAAAGGTTTTTCTTTTTAACCATGAGTTATGCTCTAAATCTTATATCGCAATTGTATCCTATCTAGGATGGCTCCGTATTGATTAACTATTTTTAGGGAGTGTTTTCCAAAAATTTTACTGCAATATTATATTTGAAAAACTTTTGTCGTGCACATTTTCGTGTTTGGCCTGTAAATTTTATGCTAAAGCTATGAATCACAAATTATCACATTGACTTATGATGAGGGAGAAGATACATATTTTCCAGGACGCTTGTCATCATTCAGAGACCAGGAACGGTGATCTTCGTCTTTGGTTCTTATTCAGCAGTCTTTGGTTCTTATTCAGCAGTCATCTGTAATTTGAGTGCGCCATTGGGGACCTGAAGCATTTCCAATGGACACATGCTCGCATATTTCTTTCACACAAAAAAAAAAAAAAATTTGTTTTAGCTACATGAGAAAAGAAAGTATTTATGAGATTCCTTCGACCATAGAACATTTGTTTATTCTCAAGCTTTAATGGTAAATCTAAATTGACATTCTGCATTTCCTTGAAAATAACATTAATTGCAACAAAAATAACATGTGACTCACTGGCACTTCCATGTTAAATCAACTAATGGAATTATCATAATTAAAACACTCGTATTATTTTGTAGAATAGAATGTTATTTGAAAAGAAAAGGTTAAAAGCTTAAAATGGTGTCTATTGTAGTATCAACTTATTTCAAAATATCTTACATAAAAGTAAAAGAAAAATGTTTTACTCATGGAAGGTAAGCAATGACCTAAATTATCAACTTGGGAAAACTATGAGATTGTCTAAAATAATGCTTTTACTTTTCATATATCCTTGCAATTTCCTATCATTTAGGGTTATTATTATTTTACCCTCTTAACGTTAAGTGTCACTATCAATTTTTTCTTTAACGTTATCTTTTAGTCACTTTATTCCCAAGACTAACGGTCAAATTTAACGGAGTTTGTTAATTAAAGTAAAAAAACAAGTTTAGCCTTTAAAGTTATTATCATTTTACCCTCATAGACTATAGTCTCAATATCAATTTATTCCATAAAGTTATTTTTTAGACAACTTATCTCATCAGTAAATCAACTTAGCAAGTTAAAAAATTTTAGAAGAAAGTATCCTCCTCGTTGTCTAATAAAAAGAATGAAAAATTTAGAGTGGCTTTTCTCCTCTTTAGTATCAAAAAAAAAAGTCAAAGTATTAATTTCTTTCTTTTTGGCAATCTTATTAATATTAAAAATATAGAAAGATCGGAAGGGGCAGGTGAGGCTGAGGCTGAGGAGGAGATAAAGATAGAGACAGAAAGCTCAATTCTTTTTTTAGAAAATACAAATAAGAAAGAATTAAATACTTTTATTATTTTAAAATTATTTCATTTTACTGTTTACCATTAGATTTCAATCATAATCCTAACAATCTTAAATTAATACGATAGTATTAGACTTTTTTTTCTTTGCAAAATCTAATTTTCTATCTCTTTCTTTTCTATCTCCTTTTTTTTTCATAGTATTAATAAGTGTGAAAAAATTTGAGAAAATCCTTTTATTTTTATATTTTTGGATCTCTTAAAGAGAAAAAAAAGAAGAATAATCATTCTAAATTTTTTATTTTTAATTATATATAAAGGTAAATATATTTAAAAAATTTTTACTACAGTAGCCATAGAATTCAGATCTTTTGCCTCTTCAATAGCAGTCACTTTACTTTCTCAATCTTTGGACAAGACATTTAGGATTTTTCTATTTTTCTCACCTATAGAGTATTCCTTTTCCAACACTTTTAAATCCTTAATGAGATCATTGAATCTACAATACATTTGATCAATATTTTCATGAGGTTCCATCTTAAACGATTCATATTTAGTAACTAAGATAGATTTCTTTTGTTCTCTAATATTCTCACTACCTTCATGAATTTCTTTCAGTTTGTTCCAAATTTCTTTAGTTGACTTGCAACCCTTGACTCTAATAGATTCATTTGAGTTTAAAGTACTATATAACACATTCATGGCTTTTGTATTTAAGGTGAGATGGGTTCTATCAACTGCAGTCAATTCATTTCTAGTTTTTGGTCTTGATCTATGAGTAATATCATCTACTATAGAAGCATCATATGGACTTTCATTAACAATAAACCACAATTCAATATCAATCGATTGCAAGAAGATAATCATTCTTTCTATCCAACTCACATAATTCGATCCATTAAACATAGGAGGTCTAATCACAGATTGTCCTTCAAAAAATATAGTATTGTTGGTTGTCATCTTTACTCCAAAACCGCTTGAGTTTAATCTCTAGGAGACTAACTTCTGATACCAATTGTAAGGCCCGAAGACAACCTAAAAGGGGGATGAATTAGATTGATTATAAAAACTAATCAAGTTATGGACACCTTTTTGTTCAATAAGAAATTTACCCTCTTTTCTAGGTGGCCACACAATAAAGCAATTAGTAAGAAAGCAATATTGCTTGGGAGTAGAAGAGATAAGTAATTAAAAAATCACAAGATAACAATAAGTAAATAAAAAGGGAAGAATTGCAAACCAATTGACTACCAAACTCTTCTTGAGCTTGTAGATCAATTTATAGAATAAGTTTATTCAAGTTGATGAAGTACAACCAATCTTGTGCACAAAGGAAGGTTCACTTTCTCCTTACCCCAAGCTCCACTTGATCAAGTAAAGAAGTTTTATTATCCTTCAGAGCAACCTTCACAGAGTTACACTATTGAAGTATTCACTCACAAATGAAAAACTTACAATGAACTTCATACCACCAAAACTACAAATCTTCCTTGGAGAGTGTTTTCTCACTAAAACTACTCTATATCTTTTGTATCTTCTGTGTGCAAAAATAGTTTGAAGTTTCTGACCATTCTCTATTTATAAGAGACCAAGAAAGTATTTCATTAATACTTTCAACGGATAGAAAGTAACTAAAGAGTCAACTAGCCGTTGGGAGTATCGGACGTCCGGTACATTCGAAACATGCGTCTGACAGCAAGCAGTGAATTTGAAAAATCTTCTTCAATTCTATCGGACGTCCGGTGCTTGCATCCGAAAGCAGACAATGAGTTAGAAGAAATATTTCAATTCTATCGAACGTCCGGTATTATCTTTGTGAGCATCCGACAGCTTTCGTCGAGTTTATGATGAAAAATTCGTGATATAATTTTCTTATACAGGGATTAATGAGATATTAAACTAAAAAGTTATAATCACCCATTTCCCATGTTTGAAAAATAATTCTCCTAACATAAACAAGCAAATGAACTAACTTATTTTATAATTTCTTAAATGATGTACAATTCTAAATGATATGATTAACACACATAGAGGATAGGGGGTAATATAATAGGCAATAGCATGCAAATGAGAAAAGATCCTAAAAAATAAAAATATGCATGAAAATGTAATGAATATCACACAAAAATGAATCTAACGCGCGAACGATCTACGGGTCTAGCGTTGGACTAACCCATTTCTAAAAATCCTTACTAGCGTTGGGCTAGCAAGTAAATGGAGGGAGAAATCACAACTAACGTTGGACTAGTGTGGCGACGTTACGCATTAATAATACATAATAAGACAAATAGGCATAAATTAAAATAAATAAATACATAAGAGCATATAGCACATAACACGTAAGTATAATATTTAGATGCAAAAATCCTAAGAAAAGCGGATAAATCACATAACACATAAGTTACATAAACATGCAAAAACCTATCTATTACAGTGGGGAATCTAACTACAATCTAAAATGGAGAAATAAAAATCCTATCTACCCTATCTATTACAACAGGAGATCTAATTACAATCTAAAAGGAGAAAATATAATAAAACAAATCTAATTATTCTATTTATTACATTTTTTAGGTATTTAAATGTCTCTCAAATAATTATAAAAATTAACTAAACAAATATAAGAAAATTTGAATGAACATTTAAATCAAATAAATAAAACATAAAAAAATATAAATACATAGGAACACGTAGAAGCATATAAGAGCACGTAATTGACATTGAAATAATAATAATAGGGATACCTCCCTTTTGAAGTGGTGTCTAAATGGAGTCAAATTTACCCTATTTATACTCAAAATGAACAAAAGAATCATGACACAAATTCAATTGAAAAATAATAATAATGAAAGGACTAAATTCACACTAATATGTCAAATATAAAGAAATTTAAGAATATCTAAAAATTACAAGTTAAATATATTCAAAAGTAACATAATTCGCTATTAAAGAAAAGAAACAATCATAATAGAGAGAGTCAAAATTCATTAGGGACTGAATTGCAAAAATTGAAAAACTTTTGAGGTCAAAAATATATTTTTCCAAAGTTAGGGGTCAAAATTAAATAAAAAGAAAGTTTAGAGACCGAAATGAAATTAAATTAAGGACCTAATTGTAAAAAATTTAAAATGTTTTAGGTCATAGTAAATGTACTCAAAAATGAGGGGCTAAAGTGCAAATTTTGATAGTAGATCTTCTTAAGAAATCAGGCCATTGGGCCAGTCTCTAATTTTTCCGGGCCAAAGGCCATCTGACCCATCAAAAACCCAATGTTAAAAGATATGGGCTAACCCACTAAGTTTATTAAGTTAAGCCTGGTGAAAAGGGGTTGGGTTTGAACTACAAGCCCGAATACATGTCCAATTGAAACCCAACACAAAAACATGTCCAATTGAAACCCAACACAAAAATTAAATCTTGGCCAACCGAAAATAAAACATTAGCCCAGCACTTTTTCTTTCTTTTTCTTCTTTTTTTCTTTCTCTTCTTCTTTCTTCCCCGTTGGTTTCTTCTCCTTCTCTGGCCATCTGAAGCCGTCGGACCGCCGCCTCTAGATCGCGAAAAATTGCCAAAATGCACCCACTCACTCAATTTTTTACGTAGAATCCGTTTTTGAAATTAGTTTTTACAAAAAATGACCCGAAAGTGGCCAAAATAGCAAAAGAGAGACCAATTTTTATTTTTTCAAATCACCATTTCTTTCACTAAAAATCATAAAAATTATACCATAACACTCCTTACAACTTCTACAATACAACTATGATTTTAATTTGACAAGAAAACAACATAAAAAGGCTAAATTAAAGCAAAAACAACCCCTAAATGGAGAAAAATACTTCAATGCCTTTAAAGCTCAAAACTCCAAAATATTTAAATGATGCAACATTTTCGAACCTTGCTAGCTAATGGTCATCTGTTTTAGCAAAACATACATACCAAATTCACTCCTTTAATTCGTTTTTCATTTAGACACTTTTTTAAACATTTAACATGCATTCATAGCACCGTTTCTTTTTTCTTAATTTTATGCATAGCTTGTCCCAAAAACTTCAACAACACCACAATAACAACAAAATCAGTGAAAGAAAGAGACAAATAGGTAGCCAAGCATGCATTTAATCCAATTAATTAAGAAAAGGCAAAGCTGGAAAAAGAAGAAAAAAACATACCTCAATGAGGATTGTGGTCCCTTGACTAAAATTTTGAGGAAGTTCCAAGCTCTAATTGTCAACCGGTAGCTGCCTCCCTTTTGTTGCGTGCAAGTGTGTTGGGAAAATACTTGAAGAGAGGAGAGCTGAGGGTGAGAGTGAGAGTGCTTCTTGTTCTTTTTGTGTGTTTTGTCTGTTGAGAGAAAACAGAGAGCTGAGAGTGACTTGGGAGGAGGAAGAGTGTTTTTTTTTTTTTTTTTTTTCTGTTGTTTCTCTTGTCTTCAGAGGGAGAGGCCGAGAGCTGTCCTTTTTGCCAAAATGAGTTTTTGTTCTTGTGTCCAAGAAAACTAGGAGGGAGCCGAGAGATGTGTTTTTTTTTTGAGAGAGGAAGAGTGGAGTGTTTGGGTGATTCAAATGATAGTTTTTTTTATCAAAGACAAGAAAGAACCATGGGATAAAATGATGAAATTTCCAACTGAAAAGAAAGGTAAAAAAATTGAGTGTAGCAATGGGTTAAGTGTATTTGGTAGGGAAAATGATGAAAATGTGTAAGTTTACTCATGATTTGATTTTGATTTTTTTTTTGCTTTAGATTTTGATTGATTTTTTTTCTTTTTCATAATTTTCTTTTCTTAAAATAAACCTACAAAAAAATGAGAAAAATATACATTAAAATGAAAGAAAATAAATGACTCATCACATAAAAATTTGAATTCCCCACTCTTTCATCAGTCGTATAAACAATTTATACCACCACATTAGTTGATGCTTATACCACCACGTTACAGATGTTATCCTTTTAAAATTGGGAAATGGTACCTCAGATTACAAAGAAAGTAACCCATGTTCCATTAGAATACTTTGCATAGCTTCTCAAACTCAATTTGTTACCATCAGCTACGTGATTATTACGAGTTAATTAGACTCAACTTCTCAAGTTAATTAAGCAAAGGTTGGAATGGGTGTGTGTGTCTATACATGCACATACATACATATATATATGTATGTGTATATGATGTATTTATGATGTCATTTGATTCGACCTTCGATTGAATCCGATCAAACCCATTAATATCTAAGTTCGCCTGAGTCAATATCCGATTTGAGTTTGAAAACATAGGTACTAAGTAGTGAATTAGACGAACAGTTGGAGTAGATGAGGTGGCAGTACAACTAATGAAGCACGAAGTATAATTTAAGATGGACTGTTGATGGAACCCCTTGTTTTTTTTTAAAAAAAGTACTAGTTGTAAAACGCTTAATAAGTACTTCACTATTAAAACCTTAGGGAAAAATCCACTTTTCGTCCCCAAACTTTAAGTCAGAGACACATTTCGTCCCTCAACTTTCAGGTGGTACACATTTGGTCTCTGAATTAATTTTTTTTGGACACATTTGGTCAAAAAACGTTAATTTGTTGAAATTGGACGGAGAGGGTCACGTGCGGTGCGCATGGCCTTTAAATGATACACAATACTCAGTCAAACAGTCAAAATCAAACAAAATTTACAGCCTTTCCCCAATTTCATCTTCCCGTTCCTCACTCCTCCATTCTACCCCCTTTCAACTACACATTCGAATCCAGAAATCAGTACATTGGAGGTTAACGAATCGCGATTAAAGCCAGCATAGGAGGAGTGATGTCGATTCGGAAGAATGAATTGAACGATCAGCCGCCGCCAACCTACGGTAAATTTCTAGGGTTTTCACATTAGTTGGTCACCACAATAAATTATGTAAATTTAGCAACTTTTCTGGCTATAATATGTCAATGTGGTCCCTGATGTTTGTGTTGTGGGTGTATGAGTGAGAATCTGAGTTTTTTTTTGTGAAAAGATTAAATATTTTTATTTGGCTTTGTCGGAGCATATATGGTAGAATAATCTGCATGTGGTCCTATTTTCGATTATGATATTTAAGATGGGTCCAAGCTGTTCGCATTGTTGGTTACATTTTTGCTGCTATGAGTTGCTTTGCCTGATTCATTGATTTGTATGTGAATTTTTTTTTTATCAGAACAAGGTTCTACACTTATAACACTAAAGTGTCACCACGGCGGGCTGATCTCGTACACCCCTCATCCACATTATGAGGGTGGAGATGTTTGTGTCATTGACTATTTAGAAAGCATAGGTTTAAGTATTTTTGAAATAGATAGACTCACTGAAGCTGGTGGAGTGTACGGACATAAAGTGTACTATGTTTGGGATTGGGAAATCAGCAACTTTATAAGGATAGACAGTAGTAGACAATTAAATGGATATATTAAGACGAATGCTGGTTTAATTAGGGAAATTATCCTATATCTTGAGGTCTCATTCCATGAAATCTTAGTTCAACAACTAGACTATGATCCATATAAAATTAGTGATGATGAAAGAACTGATGGCTGTGGAGTGAATAATACAGCTAATGATGACCATAGAGGGGAAGGAAATAGCAATGGAGCTGATGGGGAAAAAAACAATGAATGTGATTCAGGGAGTGAATCTTTCTTCTCTGCAGTGGATTCGGATTATAGTATGATGATATGACTGATGATGATGATAATGAGTTCCATGAAAATGTAGATGACACTGCAGAATGGTTAGGTGTAGATCACCATAAGACTGATGTGCAAAATAAGACAACCGAAATTGAAAAAGATGACAGTTTGGTGATGCCTGAAGATATAGATGTTGCCCCTGATTCTGAATCTGATTTTGAGACTGTCCATGAATCAGATGAAGAAATAAATAGGAGTGAACATGTTGTGTTCAACCCAAAAGACATGGATAATCCACAGTTGAAATTACAAATGTTATTCAGTAGTATAAAAGAATGCAAGTTGGCTGTGACTAATTATAGTATTAGACAAGGTAGGCCATGTAAATTTGTGAAACAGGATAGATTAAGAGTGAGGGCTAAGTGTAGAAGTGAAGGCTGCCATTGGGAGATTTATGCAAGAAAATTGGCAGATGAGGGTAGTGTGCAAATCAAGACAATTGAGGACACTCATACATGTGGTTTTACCTATGACAATCCACTAGTAAATTCTGGATGGGTTGGTAGAAAATATGCTAAGGAGTTTAGGACTAATCCAAAGGTGAATATGGAGCACTTTAGGAAGACAGTAATGAGGAAAAATAAGTGCTCTTTCTCCAAAAAAACAAACATATAGAGCTAGAAATAGGGCTTTCAAGATTATTCATGGCAGTGAAAGTGATCAATATGGCAAGTTGGGAGCATACATGAATGAAATTCAGAAATCCAACCCTGGTAGCTCCATTATTTTGAAGACTGTGGATGAATCTACAAGTATAGCAACACAACAACAGAGGTTCCAAAGGCTGTATGTGTGTTTCAATGGAGTGAAACAAGGATTTTTAGATGGTTGTAGGTCTTTGATTGGAGTTGATGGTACATTTTTGAAAGGGTCAGTTGGGGGAGTTCTATTGATAGCTGTTGGATTCGATGCTAACAACAGCATCTATCCAGTTGCATATGCCATAGCAGAGGGAGAAAACAAAGAATCTTGGGCATGGTTCTTTAAATTGCTGAAGGAAGATTTAAAGATAGAGAGGGATTATGAGCTGACAATCATGAGTGACAAGCAAAAAGGCCTAATTCAGGCCTGTGACCTTGTTTTCCCAAATGCAGCTCGTAGGTTTTGTGTAAAACACATGCATGCAAACTTTTCAAATGCTGGATTCAAAGGAGAAGCTCTCAGAAAAGCGTTATGGACTGCTGCAAAGGCAACTACACCAGCTGAATTTTCCAGCAAAATGGAGGAAATGGCAGCAATTGACATTGATGTAGCTAGGTGGTTTGATGATAAACCCCCAGCTCAATGGAGTAGAGCCTTTTTTAGCACTTATCCAAAATGTGATATTTTATTGAATAATCTGTGTAAGTGCTTTAACAGCAAAATAGTCGATGCTAGGGAGAAACCAATCATTGAAATGATGGAATAGTTGAGGCTATATCTGGTGCAAAGGATGCAGCAAAATAGAGACTTGGCTAGATCAAGATGGAAAGACAATGCGTACTGTCCTAGGATCGTTGATAGAATACAAAAAAGAATGCAGAAGGCCACCCAATGCTTTCCTTTCAAGTCAAGTGATGATCTGTATGAGGTTTCCTGCCCATATGGTGATCATTATGCTGTCAACATCAAGGAGCAATCTTGTTCATGCAGGAGATGGAAATTGACAGGAATTTCCTGCCCCCATGCTATACCTGCACTTTGGAGTGCAAAAAAGGATCCAATGCAATTTGTTTCCAGCTGGTATATAGTGGAGAAATACTTGAAGTGTTATGATGGCTGTGTGTCTCCAATGAGTGGGGAAAGAAATTGGGAGAACATTGGTGTAAGTGATCCAAAACCCCCCTGTACAAGAAACCAGTTGGAAGGCCAAAGAAACAAAGAAGAAGAAATGCAGATGAAGAGGAGCAAGCAAAGGAAAAGCAGTATACCAAGAAGAAAATGAGTAGAGTTGGGCAAATCATCAAGTGCAGATATTGCATGCAAAAAGGCCACAATATCAGGTCTTGCCAGCTTAGGAAGGATGAGCAGAATACTGCTTCTACTGAAGCAGGTCCAACAGCCTCCCAAATTCTAGAGAATACTTCTGCAAATGTTGAAGATGACTCCAAAGAATGTAATGAAGCTGAAGTACCACTCACATGTACTCCCCAAATTTGTGAAAACAACTTAGTTGACACGGTAGCTAAGGTAGATATTAGTTTTGCATTTTTCTGATATTGCTGTTACTACAATCATTCTTCAACTTATTACTGTTTGTTTCATTGATTTTGCAGAAAAGAAAGGAGGCTGCAACAGGAAAAAAAAAAGTAAACGATTTTGCTATTTTGATTATTTCCGCATTTGGTCACCTTCCCACATAATGTTTTTGTTGCTTTTGCAGAAAATGAAGGATCAGGGGAAGGAGGATGCAACTACACCAAATGAGGTTGTTGATGGTATTGGCACAGCAGCTGCTCCATCTTCACCAAATTTGTATGAGGTTTTTGGCCTAAGAAGGTCTCAAGTGAAGTATAGCCAACCTTTACACCCAAGAAAAAAAAAGGATGATGTCCCTCTCAAGATAAAGTCTGGACATTTGGATATTGCAGCTGGCAGTGTTGCCGGTTATTCTGGACTGAAGGGGAAAAAAATGAAATAGTCATACATTACATTGGCAGATGCCTTAGATTAGTCTTTTGTTGCTATTTTTTTGTGTCCATGACAATGACACAATGACATGTTAGTCTTTTGTTGCCGTAGATCAGCTTTTGGCAGATGCCTTAGATTAGTCTTTTGTTGGTGATAGACAATGACATGTTAGTCTTTTGTTGCCTTAGATCAGCTTTTGGTTTATGTCTATGATCCACAAACAAGTGGCAAACTTGATGTTAATTTTAGTTGTTGAAATGGAAATGATGATAATTTATCCACATTGAATGGTTTACAACTGGATCTCTCATTCATTATTGCTGACTTGGTATTCTTCTGGAAACGCAACACAAGTAAATTGCCAAAGTCAAAAGTAAGACATTTTCATTCATTACCAAATTCTGCACACTATTACAACAATTCGCCCAGTTAAACAAACAAAAGCAGGGCCAATATTGCATTACATATACTACTTCTACAATCTGCCATCTGCCCAACTATTATTTCACTCCAACCTGAGCATAAACTTTCCCTCCTTTGTATGTCGACTCTTTCCCCCAACAACTAATACAATAACAAGCATAGCTAATAAGAAGATAATGCAAATCAGAATTTTTTCCCTTCTACACTTTTTTTCAATTGTTTCCTCCATTCGATTCATCTTTCTCAGCAAACCAGGTATGATGCTCCTTCCTCTTACACAGATTGGTTCGTCCAACCATTCAAAATATTTACATCTATCCGGTTTCTGTAATACAATTACATTTGTACATCATCAGAAATCGAACGAATTTTCACAATTGTCCTCCACAAAATATCTAACAAAATAACAAAAGCTTACCGGCCATCGTGGACAACCATAAAATCTTCTTCCAGGGTTGTCATCCTGCCAACAAGTGGTCAATTTTGCTTTTAATCCACACCCACACACGACACGGCAGCTGCTGGGCGAATTCGAGGAGGCTTCCGAGCTTCTGGACCTTATTTTTTAGGGCAACTACACTTGATTCAACTAAGTTCTTACTTGTACAAGTCAATCTAATCAAACACTTTTCCCCACTTGGCTCGATTTCATCGTAGAATGCAATTTTTTAAGCTAGGGTTTTCAATTGCAACTTTTTGTCGCCCGGCAAAATATCAGAATGGAGGAGAGAACGGGAAGATGAAATTGGAAAAATTTTGTTTGATTTTGACTGTTTGACTGAGTTTTGTGTATCACTTAACGGCCACATGCAACACACGTGACCCTCTCTGTCCAATTTCGACAAATTAACGTTTTCTGACCAAATGTGTCCAAAAAAAATTAATTCAGAGACCAAATGTGTACCACCTGAAAGTTGAGGGACGAAATGTGTCTCTGACTTAAAGTTTGGAGACTGAAAAGTGGATTTTTCCCAAAACCTTATTGAAGTACTTCCAGCGCCCCCTCACAACCACCGTCGTATCCGACGACCAGAAGTCCTTGGCTTCTGTAGTTCCTTCCACTGCCCCACCCCCTCCCCCAACACCCCACAACCAGAGATCCTATCATTCCCTTCCGTCATTGCTGTCTTTGCATCTGCTTGCTCAGTCTCTAGCTGCCCATCTCTCTTGCTTAGTCATAATCAGGCGTAGGCTTATGCATTTCATTAATTGAAGAGGCGGCTGTTATTTCTCTGAGATTTCTTCTCCATTTGGATCAAGTATGGGTAACTTTGTTGATTGGGATCTTGAGTATTTATTCAAGTCTCTCCCTCTTCCAATTTTAGTTATTCTTTGTTCTTTTTTCTGAATTTTACAACAGCACTATTATGCATAGAAAGAACGGTTTACATGATACCTAAGGGAAATGAACATGGAGAAAGTTTTTTTTTTCCCAAATTAAAGAAACAAAAGTGATGATTGATTTAAAAAAAATGCTTCAATTGATTCTTTTCTTTTATTTATTGTTGCTTACTTCCCTTTTGTCCTTTTTCTTACTTGATCAGGTTGTTCACTAATCCCATGATGCAAGATGGGTGCATGATCATGGAAACAAAAGAGGTAACACGCCTTCCCCTCCTTTAAATGTGGAAGACACAGTGCTAAGTAATTGTGCTGCATAAATTTGCGGGTTGAGGCTTAAATGGGCTTAGCAAAATTAATTTTACTTCTCTGACTAGTTATCATATAAAAATTTGCTGATACACTTGAGGTTTGAGTTTGAATATAAGAAAAAAGCAACGTTTGAGTTTGAGCATAAGAAAAAATCAAACTGATATTCTAAACTTAGATAATTTGGA
Source organism: Coffea eugenioides (assembly GCF_003713205.1). Classification (NCBI taxonomy): domain Eukaryota; kingdom Viridiplantae; phylum Streptophyta; class Magnoliopsida; order Gentianales; family Rubiaceae; genus Coffea; species Coffea eugenioides. Next base: position 34,577,528 of record NC_040044.1, on the reverse strand, counting down.
CCCGGCAAGTGTTTCACATGCCGACAGGAGAGAAAAGGAACTAGTTAATATGTGTGAATTTCTAATTGTATGTAGAATTATTAACTTATTCTAGAATTGACTATGGAATTTCAGGATAATGGATTGTGCATATTTGCCTAAATGGCTTTGAGAGTACACAGACGCACATGCACCCAATGCATGATTTCTGTCCTTGTTATAAACTATGTAGTTCGAATTACATTTGGTGGGAGGGGATACAATTTCTCTGGCTAACTGGGGGCTTGATGTCGTCTGATATTGTCATGAAATCGGGTGATACTTGATTGAACAAAATGAACCCCTGGTTGTCATTTTAAGTGTGTCCTCCACCAGAGTAATATGTATGCAGCATTACAATAATCAAGAAGTGGATGCTTATTGCAGTAGGAAAGGAGGAAAAGACTAAAGTTTACAGAAGGAATATTGGAAGAAATGGGAAAAATACCTTTTTCATCCCTATTGTTTGTGAGATGGGCTGATTTCGTTCCTATTGGTTCACTACAAATACATTTCATCCCTTATGTTTCAATTTTTGATCAGCTAAGGATAATTGGCAATTAATCTCTCAATTGGGCTGAATTTAATGTTGAATCAATCAATTATGACCGAATTAAGCGCATCAGAGGCACACATGGGTCAAAAGACTACATTGGTAAAAAATAGCCAGTAGACCCACTTCTCATCTCACTCTCCCCTGTCTGAGTTGCTCTGTCGTCTGATATTGTCATGAAATCGGGTGATACTTGATTGAACAAAATGAACCCCTGGTTGTCATTTTAAGTGTGTCCTCCACCAGAGTAATATGTATGCAGCATTACAATAATCAAGAAGTGGATGCTTATTGCAGTAGGAAAGGAGGAAAAGACTAAAGTTTACAGAAGGAATATTGGAAGAAATGGGAAAAATACCTTTTTCATCCCTATTGTTTGTGAGATGGGCTGATTTCGTTCCTATTGGTTCACTACAAATACATTTCATCCCTTATGTTTCAATTTTTGATCAGCTAAGGATAATTGGCAATTAATCTCTCAATTGGGCTGAATTTAATGTTGAATCAATCAATTATGACCGAATTAAGCGCATCAGAGGCACACATGGGTCAAAAGACTACATTGGTAAAAAATAGCCAGTAGACCCACTTCTCATCTCACTCTCCCCTGTCTGAGCTGCTCTGTCGCGAACCTTCTTCTACATCATGAATTGTCATGAACCTCTTCTACCTCATGAACCTCGTAATTGCGCCATGTTAGCTTTGCTCACATTCCACATCTGTAGAATCGTGATCCAATTTGCAGCCTATGGTTCGCAAGACAAATGGGGAAAGAAAAATGCTACGGATTGTTTCAATAGAGACAATCTACAAAAGATTTGTGCTTGAAATTTTGTATTTTATGTGGTTATTTTGAAAATTTATTTTTTGATTTTTGCTAGGGTTCTTGAGTTAAGAGAGTTTGGAGCAAAGAGTGGAGGGGAGATTGAGAAACGTGTCTATTTTTTTCTTCTTTTTTTCATAGCTAGAGTCTTTGGACCCACATGCGTTCCTGCCGCACGTTTAATTCGGCCATAATTGATGATTAAACATTAAATTCAGTCTAAATTGAGAGATTAATTGTCAATTGTACTTGATTGGCTAAAAAGTAAAACATAAGGGATGCAACAACAGGGACGAAATTGGCCCATCCCCCCCCAAACAATATGGATGAAAAGGGTAATTTTTCCCCGAGGAAACATAACAATAGCCTAAGTTTAGATTGCGTATCAGAACCTCAAGAAGGCATCCAGCAGGAGAGGAAGTATATTTCTGACAGAATTTCTCTTGAACAGAATTTATTTCTGACAATACAAGATAAAACTCCTTAGAATATCAAATCATGATTTTGATAACATTTCAATTTGACTCCAAGACACGCTAGAAAAGATAAGGAATATCAAAATGAATTAACTTCTCCTGACACCTTTTGTAATGGACAAAAAACATGAAACTAGTTTCCTATACGAATATTCTGATATTAAACTCTCATTTTCTACCTCCTCAAACGCTCCTTTTATCTTCCAAGTACTATCTTATTGAAGTTTGACCAGAAACCACTAGGGTTGGCCCAATGTTAGGGGAAGGCTCTTAGAGTCTTTTCTACTATTAGATTTGGGGTTCGAATCTTGTGCTTGGCGATTGGAGATAGGAAGGGTGTGGGAAAGGGTTGGAGAGTTAAAAAAAATTGACCAAAATTCCGGGGAAGTATCATTATCATTTTTCTTCCATTTTGCTCTTTGTTGGTATAGTCAATGTAGGAAATATATATAATTTCTTGGTAATTTGATAAAGCGTGAATCTTAGATTTGTTTTTCCCTTGACATATGATAAAACGTGGATAAAGAGTTTCAATTGTTATTTATTTGGAACCATGTCCTTGAAAATTTCACGTAGTTGAAGTATCTGAAAGAAAAATGTGCTATTGTCTTGGATTAAGTTGTGGCTGTTGTATGTCTATCAATGGGTAGAATTTGAGTTAGATTCCTTTGATCCATATCCATATTCATTCAATTTAGTTAAACCTAGACCTAGACCCTCATGAGTTTGAAAAGTAAGTCCAGACGCAAACCCTCATGGATTTGGATATCTAATGGGCACTGGTTGTATTTTTCTGAATATACTAAAGTAAAAAAATATTAATAATATATTGAGTTCAAAAATAATATAAATACCATCCAATTTTTAGTTTCAAATAATAAAATTAATATTCAAGAAGTTGAATATAATATTATGAACTCAAAAAAAAACTATTATTGAATACTTCTATTTATTTTCAAAGTTTTAATTGTGTTCATGTCCAATCTTTCATTTGCTTGCTTTTACTTTTTCTCCTTTTCCTAAAAAAGTTTGTACTAATTACAATGACAACTTGGATTAGTTTGAAAAAAGAAAACAATCATGAAGTCTTACTATATTCGATCCAATGGGTATAAAATATTAGATTATTTTATAAATTTACTAATATATACATGCATGCACACACACACATGCATGCATGCATGCATACATACGTACATATATACATGCATACATATAATGTATGTATAAAATTCAATTATATATACATGGGTCTAGGTAGGGTTTGGTATGGATTTAGGTTTGAGTTTGGGTATGAATCATAGAAAACTAAATCCTATTGAAACCTATGACTCTCTTATAGGGTTTGGATTTGGGTAGGGTCTGGATTTGAGAAATTAAATCCAAACCCTACCCAAGTATATTGGTTCTGGGTTGAATTTGGGTAAGATCCGACCCATTGACATGCCTAGCTGTGGTTCTGGATCTGCACTTAATACTTACATCTATTAAGTTACACCTAAATTACCAAACCGACTTTTGCATAGGCTCTATATGTTGGATGTTTGTGTTGAACTAATACAGGCACATCTCAAACAAAAGCAGGTATACAACCCTCAAACAGATGATGCTGGCACTGATGTGATGAAAGTAGTCGAAGGACTTATTTCTGTTGATAATCAGGAGGCATTTGTGTCATTTGTGAGATGCCAAGTGGAAAAAGACAAGTTGGGGATTCTTCACACTGAGCTTGGGTTACGCGAGTTGCTCATGCAGATCTGTTTCCATAGTGCAGTGAATTGCGCCACTGCCTTGCTAGAAGGTGAGGCTGGAATGGTTGTGGACTTTAATTCAGCATCTTTATGCGGGTTGTACCCATTGCATCGTGCTGCTAGGCATCTTTGTGCAGACCTGGTAGAGCTATTTCTGGAGCATGCAGCTCAGACCTATACCTGCTGTAATGATTCTGCATCAATATTCTACGGAATGAGCCCGCTAACTGTAGCAGTTGATGCTGTATTACATCATGAGTACCTGAGTGATTGGACACCATCAAAGTCTATAATCAAGTTGATTTATATACTTTGCATGCCAGAACTGGTTCTCTTTTTTCTTTATGAGATTTAGCAAGTGCATTCTGTTTGTGTGAGATCTAGTTTACTTATTTGGATATTTTTTGCTAATTCCAGAGTGAACCCTTAAGGAGTATTGAGTTGTTAATCTCACATTCTCGTGATGATGAATTTGAGGTTATAAGTTCAAGAATTGCACGGGAAGGGAGACTTGTTGAGCTGGCCATATTGATGATGGTGGCTTGGAAGAAGTTGATGACTCCAGTTACTGTCTCAGGTGTTGAGGTTTGCATGATTGCGCAATGCATAAATGATGAATTGCAACGTATATATGATGAGGAGGTTAAATTTATGCATTCAAGTAATAAGCATTTACGCCTTTGCAAGCACAAGAAATCCATAATGCTGTCTGCCTTACGGATGATTGAGATTTTTGAAAGGGCTGGTGAGGCCATCGAGAAATATCGCCTTTCATATAGAGTTCAAGTATGTTGCCTGTGCAATTTTTCTCCTGTTTGACTTCCCCGCTTTAGCTCATAACTAAGCAACTTGTCTTCTTATTCTACTAATTTCTCCAGATGGTACGTCGATATATGTTGACTAGAGATGTGGCATATTTGCTCAAGGAACATGGGTTTAGTTTGACAAAGAAAGATGTTAACTTGGATGACATGAGGTGGTAAGAAAATATATTGCAGCTTTTTAGATTTTCAACTTGGCTTTACAAATCATGTAGTACTGGTTTTTCTTTAAAGTTCGATCTAAGCTATTTCTCACTGACTAATCACTTTCACCTGATCATTGCTTGAAAAACTTTGATGCATGTGTCGCGTTTTTGGACAAGCTTTCAAGTCAAACTGGGAATACAGGAGTCAGGTAACTGTTCAATCTATACTTCTTGATTATCATGCTATGTCTAATTTGTGAAACTACTCTAGAATAAGAAATCTTCAACAAACAAAAAGTTAAGGAATAAAGAATTACATTCATGAAAGGATGCTTGCTGAAGCTTTGTGATTGTTTTTGCACAGTTGAGCTTGCAAGAGCTCTTAGCATGCCATTGAGCCAAGAGTTAAGGCTGTTTAAACCTGCCCAGGTGAGCTCCTGTAGCCCACCTCCTTCCAGCTGAGGGATTATATAGCAGTAGAGCTCTTTTCTTCTCCTTAGAACACTATTTTCTGTTTCCTAAAATTTTCCTTTGAATATACTTATGTTTCATATGTAGTTATAGGGTCCTATTACATCATGAAATCCTAAGACTCCCATATTAATTCTACTATAAAGTTTTTAAAACAACAAAAGGTGTCGAAAAAGCGGGGGTGGATATGCCTAATATAGCTTTTTGAAGGTTGGTGAGAATATGATTTTGCATTTTTGGGGTCTGGAGCACAAACCTTGCGCAATTTGCAACTGAAGCAGCCATTTTGTGCTATAACCACCTTGTGCAATTTGCACTCGAATACATTTTGTGTTGTGACCATGATTCTTTTAATTTTTATGGATGGCTCTTTCTAAGTCATACTTACATTTCCCACCTGTAAACTTCATGCAAATTCATTTTGATTGAATCCTTGGACAGCTGTTATGTGAGGCCCTTTTGTAGATAAGCAGCACATCTATTGCTGTTGTAATTGGCCATTTTGTTAGCCTGTACATGCTGTGGGATGCTTTCTTTGCTTTGCATGTGATATCTGGCATCTTGTAGTAAATATGGTCTCTGCAATTGTTTTTAGAAGTAGCTCATAGACATTCTCTACCATCTATTCATGTGCTAGAAGGCATTGTATGATATTCTAGGTCCATTCCTAACATTTGCTTCTGCAAATACAGAGGGTGGTTTCACAATGCTTTGCGAACAAGTCTCTCGCTGCTTACTCTCCAATTCGATCATACCATGCTTGTGGATTCTTAGAAAACAGATGTATTCTTAAGCGTGGTGTGAAAACTCGAGTGAATAGAATTGTGGAAGGGTCGGAGCAGCCTTTCCATGCTTCTCAGATATCACAAACTGCATCTAGACTCGAGCTTGTTAATGCGGAAACTTGGTCGAACAGAACTGCACTGTGGTCAGAGCAGTCATTGTGGAAATTTGTGTCTGCAAGAATCTGGACTTCTCTTGCCTTGGTTATCAAGAAAAGTGGTAGAGGCCTATGATTACCGTAGCCACCAACTTTGGGGATTTCTGGGGGCTCTAAGGTGGGGATTGGTAAAGAATATTTATAATGGGTTTTTCTAACGGGTGCGTATTTTGCACTGGTTAACACACCTAAATTGCACTCATTGGGCATTTTTTAAGATGTATTTTAGGTATTAAACTTTTGAAAAATTAAAATTAATTAGAAAAAATATACAAATGCAATGGAGGATAAAAATTTTTAATATGCATACGCAAATGGTATGTTAGATGTGATTTAAATGTATTTACAAGCGTTTATTAGACATCCTTTTAAAAAAGTATAAATTTAATTATGTATTTGATAAATGCATGGGACTTTAATGTTTTTACTAGGAGGATGAAGGCTACGCGATGCGCCGTCAGGTTATATAAGGTTGGCATACCCCGTTGAAGGAGATTAGTCTGGTACAAAATAAAAGGAGGAAAACACTAAGAGAATGTGTAATAATATAGACATTAAAGTAAGGTGCATTGCATGCCCGCTTCAGTGTCAATAACAATGTTACAAAACTTATTACATTTGTCTTGATTGTTCATATATTAGGAAAATTTTTATATGTGATATAATTTACAACATTTTGGAATTAGATAAATAAGATTGAAGAAGACAAATTCTTAAACTGGAAATACTATTCAACATCCAAGAAGAATTGGTGCTAGAATATGAATTCAACGTTGTAATCTATCTTTTTTTGTCCCCCATAATCTCCCATCTGGTAAATTTAACTAATTGAAATTGCAATAAAAAATGCTATCGGAATGAAAGAATGTGGTAAATTCCAGATTCAAGCATTCTAGCCTCATTTTTCCTATCAAGAGATAGTAGCACTCAGTGAAGGCCAGACCTTTAATAGCAACTACCTATTAACGATGGAGCCAGAGCTCCCTCTTCAGTGTTGTGTGCAAGTGTGCAACTATCACAATTGGAGATTTTCTAGCATCGTTTCAAAATATCATTGAACTATATGATTTTTTGGGCAACCAAAAGAAATTGCGAGTGCAGAAGTTTCCTATCTTAAATATCGGACACCAACAGTTACATATATGAAATCCAAAACTCCAATCATGTCAAGGGGAAACATATCCACGATCAAAATCCATCCCCTCTACAATGCGCAGGCTATTTTCACCATACTTCTTCACCCGCATCCCATCTCAATTGATTGCAGTAAGAACTATGGTATTTTCACCCGCATCCCATCTCAGTTGATTGCAGTAAGAAATTACTACATTAATCACGTACACATGTATGAATACGTATTTATTTCTTGGACATAACATTTCTGAACTATTAAACTTCTCTTGTTGCCTTCTATCAGGTTGCTACTGATGGTATTTTAATTGTCAGTCATCCTCTTGCCAGCGATGAATCTAGCATGACAAGGAGAAACAAGGTGATGAATCTAGCATGACAAGGAGAAACAAGGTAGTAAGCTGATTAGATCTTCTTGTGTAGCTAGTATATGTATTGGCATGCATTACTTAGCTACTAGGGAATGATACCAATTTGTTATATGATCCCTCACTGTTAGTGTTTGATTAACAAGGAGGCACCAAGAAAAAATCTTTTAATGTAGTGTGTGATTAATTTTGTTTTTTTGGCTTGGTTAGTCTCACTTTGTTTAGCTGCTCAAGCTTTTCTTATGCACTCAAACTGTTGGCAGAGAGCTAAGATTCAGAGCTTGATTCACCAATATAGTGAGATGAGGCCATCTATGTTCTTGTGTTCTTAACAAGAGAGGCTTATCAAAGTAAGTCTCAAGCTTTTCCTTGACTTTCCTTTTCTTTTGTCAATGGTGCCAGAATGGATGAAGTCATAGATTGACTTTACAAGTACCAGTTGAAAACAATAAGATTGAGTGATTTAAATCTTAATCTAGCTTCTTTCTTGCTATATTCTTTTTTTTTTTTCTGTTGAGTGACTTAATTGTATTGCTGCCAGGATCTTGAAAACTAATCAGTTGGTTGGTCCGATTTCATTTCACTATCTCAGATTCCTGACTTGAAAGTTCTGTAAGTTCAAGATTTTGCTTGTCTTAGTGTAATTTAGTCTCTACAGGAAATGAAACTTCTTTCGAGTTTCTTGTGCAATTTTGTGTTGCAGGGATTTAAGATGCAATAAATCGAGCGGATCAATGCCTCCCATGGTGGAAATCTTAACCTGCACAGAGAAACTGTAAGTTGTACAATCATTTTGTCAATCATTATAATCTGAGTGTTTGACATTTCTTCAACATCCACTGGCCACTATAAGGATGTAATATTAGTGACAAGGCCTCTACATAACATTTTTCCGTTAAGAATTGCTTGCTAAGGCTGTTATGCATATGGTTTGCTTTTGTTGTTAGAAATTTCAGGTGCTTAAGAATTGCTTATGTAATTTGGAACCAGAACAAATGAAGAAATTCTCATTTACTCCAGTTTGCCACTATATTAAAATGAAGAAGTATGGCCAAGAAGCAACAACTGTTGGTGATGCGAGTGGCTTTGCTCCTAATATCCCGATCAATTTGTAAATTTTTGCTATTACTGTTCCTACTTGCTTTTGTCGTGTAATCTTTGCGAAAACTACTTGATGCCACTAAATTGATGTTTACTTTGCCTAGACACTTTTTTGTTCTGTAATGTTTTTCCAGTCAGCTTCCTTATTTTTTAGGTGGCTCATGCACTTTTACAGTTGAGAGAGGATGTCTTTGTTCTGACACGGGTCCTTGGAATGATACTAGTAAGTTGAAACTTGTAACGACCCCACCTCCCCCTAAGGCGTACCAGAGGGTTCGGCGGGCCGCCTGCCCAACTCTCGCCGGGACTCAGTCGTTCGCTACAGTCCTCAATTAAAAATTGAAATAAATCACAAGAATAAATAGGGCATTGATCCAAACTTAAAGCGAAACTTATATACATTGCCAACCCAAAAGAGAATATAAACATCAAATATACAAGGGTTCTCAATCCTTCATACGTCCAGCGCGTGCCAAGCACTAGGCGAGAACCACTACAAAAGAAACAAAAGAAACAAAACTAGATTGGCTAGTCTATCTCAAGCTCACGTCCTCGCTCGCCTTCCCCTGTAAGGAAAACAAAACTAAAGGGATGAGCTAAAAGCCCAGTGAGGTTCCGAATACATAATCAGATAATCAATCCAATACATTAAACATGGAGTATCAATAATTCAAAAAACATTTACAATGGAAAGCGGTAGTAACACATTCATTAAAAGGATACGGCTCACAAGGAGCAATTCGTTATTTCGTTCATTCGTTCTCCTGACATTTTCCCTTATTCCTCCAATCATTTGAAAATACATTTTTCGTTTATCAATAAACCCTCGTTCGTTCGTTCGTTCATTCATTCATTCATTCACCCCCGTCCTGACCGTTGGCCAGTCTCCACCAACCTACAGGGTAATACTCGAGTATACCAAACGTTCACCCAAGTCCCTAATCGCCCGACCGAGTCCGCTTCTGGCTCGAGACGACCGGTAACAAGGGGCAATGGCCAGTTCAGCCAAAAGGCTTACATTCATGCGCAAGTAACATTTCAATCATTAAATCCTTGAAAATTGCACAGTTATTTAGGTCGAGTGCGATAAAGTACACACTCGCTTAGAAAGCTCGTTTTGGAAATCATTAAAAGCACTTAACACATTAGCAAATGATAACAATAAGCCATAGAATCAAATAAGGAACACTCACCTAGAAATGCAAAATATCGTGCAAAATATCCTTCCGGATATTACCCTTAATCACCAATGAAACCTAAGGTTGAACAAGAGAACATATTATAGTTTATCGAGCAAAACATTTAAGGGAAACAAAGAAACCCGACTAATTAAGAGTAAAACGTGTAAAGATGACTTTCAAGTAAGAAGAGGGTTGTTTGAACCCAAGGATGAAAATCATGTTTTAAAATGGAAAACCGGTCATGGTATTGGCCTAACAAAAGTATACAAGTTCAAATAGAAACCTAGCCCTCGGGCGAAAATTTGGGCAGCACGCCCTTTGTGTTTACCTAATTTTCCAGCCATTTTGGCTTCATTATTTTTCCTCAACCACAACCCAACATCACACATAAGCAATTCAAGTCAAGAGCCGTTCCATAGGCTCACAATATCATAAGAATAAGAAATACAGTAATAACAAGTGCAGAAATTCAATTTAGCAAAAGACAGATTTGACGTATGAAAACGGAAATAACTTATCCGAGGCTACGCTTATCGGATTAAGATGCAACCTATGCCGTTTCGAAGCTAAGACTCAGGGCTACAATGTTCATGAAGGTCACTTAGTCCAGTTTCTAATGTAACTTGGTCAAATTCTCGAATTACTAAACCAGAAACCAATTCGTCGGCTGTTTAAACGCAGAACACTGTAATGGTCATAACTCAGTGTACAAAAGTCCAATTCAGGTGTTCTTAGAGGCATTTGAAAGCTAATTCAGAACACTACAACTTTCATGTTTTGGCCAAGAGCTAAATCAGAATGGATCCTGGTCAAAAAACGGGATAAACTGGACTTAACTGATTACACGGACTGCTTAGGAAATACTTAAAACAGTAAGGGTATTTTGGACTTTTCACATCCTACGTTGCTCCGATTGAGCTGAAATTTTGTAGGCACCTATAAAATCCATTCTCTACAACTTTTATTCTTTGACCTAAGGCCAAATCAGCCTATAACATACAGATACAAATTCGGACAGAATGTTGGGAAAATTTTCCAGATTCTGGAATTTTGAGTTTCTAGTGCAACTTTCCTTAATTTCTTGGTCTAATCACTACCACAACACCTTATAATACCTCAATTGCAACATATAAGCATCTTACAACAAATTGGGCAGAATTTCCCCAAACCCTAGTTCATGAAATAAAAAGGGAAAAACTACTAAAACATGATAATCATCCATGATTCCACCACAAAATCAAGTTGCTAAGCTTAATTTCACAAGATTGAAAGTAAAACTTGGAGAGATAAGCTCTCTTACCTTGACTAGAGGTCACTAAGAGTAGCCCAAGCTTTCTCCTTCAAAAACTCACCACAACTCACTAACTAGTCACTCAAGAACAAGTTTAATCGGTTTATTTTGTTTGATTTCTTCCTAAGTTGTTGGATTGAAGATGAAATGAAATGTTTTCCTTTGGTGTTTTCCCTCTTCTCTCTCTCGGCCAGCAGCAGCAGAAATAAGGGGTAAAATGCTGAATTTTGGTGCTTAAATGGATGATAATTGTCTTGGGTCAAGAAGCCTTAAGGTGGCGACAAGTGTCGCCACCAGCACCTTTCTTTCTTTTCTCTTTCTCTTGTTATTTCGTAGCCTCACATTCGGTCAAGCTTGTTGCCAAGAGAGAAGATATTTTGCTCAAGTTCAATAAATTTGTTTGGTAAGGAAAAATGGTGGTCAAGCAGTGCGTTCAATCGGTAGTGCGCGGGACCCGCCGGTTCGCGCCGTTTTTCTTAAAAACTCACGTACTAGGGTTTTTACTTCCCATTCACTAACCTTATATCATTGCCACTAGTCACATATTATTTCTCACTTAAAAGTCACTTTTAATCCCTAAATTAATTCTTACTCTGTACCGAAAATTCATCCGGCGGAAAATCGCGAAAACCCTAATTTCGCTCCAAACTTGAAACCGAAACGTAAAACCCTATTTTCTAGGTTTATCTACACTTAATGTGAAATATTTGGGTAGTGGCCTTTGATAAATACTAATTTTCAAATAAAAGGGTATTTTTGAGGAAAAATACAAGGAATTTGCGAGTCCTCACAAAACTTATTTAAAGTACCATGTAAATTTATTTGGTTGTTTGTGCTTTATCCAAAACCTTATTTAGGATCTACTTTTCAGTTTAACCTCATTGTTTTGTTGTAGAAAAAGGCTTGGTCTGCTGCTTTAGAGTTTTCACTCCACATTGGGATATCAAGTCTTAGGCCCAAGGGAAAGCTTGACAGATGCTGTAAATGCAGTCATTAGACATGCATCCCTATGAAGTGAGTCTTCAGTGGTTGACATTTTCCTATCTAATCAGCTTCCCCGAGAACTTCCAGCATAAATCTTTGCGAGGGATCACTTATTCCTCTAACAGGCGCTTTTGTTCAAAACATGCAAGTCTTTGCAAGAAATTTCATATATTGTGTATTGAGCCAATTTCATTTTTGTAAGCTTTGATCCTGATTTTCTTTGCTAGAACTGTTGTATTGTCAGAAGCAGAAGGAAAAGTTAATTTCCTTCACACTTTTCTCTCATGTGTCTTATGGCATCTGATGGATGTAGTCTATATCTCTTAGCACATGAAGACAAAGAAGGATGCCATAACTCCACTTATATTTTGCTGAATTAATGGGTCAAACAAATTGCATAACTAACGCGAATGAGGGATACTTTGTTTATGTTCTACTCTTTCTTATTTACTGTCTACTACTTGTAGGTTGGAATGCATTGTTCTTTCTTTAGGGTGTTTTCAGAGGGAAGTGGCCTGGTTGCTCTAACATGCCACTTTTTGTTTCTCAAGATATCCTTACTTCTATCCTATCCTTGCCCCATTGCTCATGCTCATTTTGGCCTATTAAAAGAGGTTTATTTGTACAATTAATGCACAAGGACTATGCAGATATCCTCGGTATGACGCATGGTTCAAAGTAGAGATGGAAAAATGGGTGGGATGGGCGGGATTTGCTTGGGTTTGAGATGAAACCGAGTCATATAGATTTGGACCCAACTTTATTCATATGTGTTTTGGAACTAACTTGGGCGGGATCACTTTAGGATGGGTTTAGATTGATCCCGCCCAATACCCAAATCTATTTTTTACATATTTTTTTCCTTTAATTCATTTTTAATTTTTTATATAACTTTAATATTTTTTATTTATTAAATTTCTTTTAGTTTTATTAAATAAACATGCAAGTGCTTTATACTCAGGATTCCTACCAAAAATTGGATTAACAATAAAGGAAAAGATAGATATACAGCCATATTCCAACATATATCAAGATGACCAAGGCACTTAGGGTGTTGAATATTTATGCTCATCATTGTCCAAGGATGACAAGTCTAAACTAACTGAAATGCTGGAAATTCTTGTGAATAATGACTAGGAAAACTACTAGATTATATTCACTGGTATGACTATAAAAATTGTTAAAGATAATTTTTGAATCTAAGACTTCGTTTGGATTGGCTATTTTTTCAAATACAATGTTACAGTAATATATAATAACTCAAAAAACATCTCATCCATATTAGTATATCAAATATTTCAAAAAAATTTATAGTAAAAATTTTTCATATACACTGCTCTAATAAAATATTTCAAAAACACCCCCAAAAATAACTAATCCAAACGGAGCCCTTGCTATTTGAGCCCAATGGGTACCCAAGTATTTTCCAAAATTTCCCATCAATTAATGGGTACAATTGGGATTTGTCCCATTTTAAACCCAATATCAAATTCCAGTACCCATACAACCCAAAGTCTCCATGGGTATGGGTAACCCATTGGGACTTGGGACAAATTGCCACCTCTAGTTCAAAGACTCAACTGAGTCATCACGAAACTTCGGCTTCAGCCCCGCGACCGTCCCCCATTTCCCGGGGACGGTAGACCCGGTGCAAACTCGTTCAGACTCGGAAGATTCAGCCTGAGTCAACTCGGGACTAAAAAGAGCGGCCGAGTCTACCGAGTCAACCGGTAATATCCATGAACGGAGGCTTTAACCATGATTTTCAGAGACTTTTAGTGTATAAACAAGTAATTAGATAAACAAAGTTACCCGTATCCAACTTATGGGAAATTGCACAGTAAGACAGAAATAACAAATCAATCTTTAACTCAAAATTCTCTCTTTGAAGGCTCTTCACTAAACAGCAAATGGGTGGCAGAGATTCAAGAGAAGGAAAAGGAAGAATAAAAAGGCGAAGAAGACGAGGAGGCTTTCATATCATATGCACCGGTGGTGGTGGTGAAATTTGGAGAGGAGAGAAGAGCTAGGAAAGAAGAATGAAAGGCAGACTCGCGAGGAGGAGATGGCTACGGTAGGACACTCCAACATGGACCCGGGGCTGGAACGGTTGTACTGACAACCGTTCCGGAAGCTTGTGTGCATTTTGCACACGGTGTAACATTATTTGTATACGATGTAACACTAAAACAACAACGAGTAACACTAGTACAACATTTTGTAGGTTTCACACATGTTAAAATTTGAACCTTACAAATTTTGTTGGCTAAATCTTGACCATTAACTGGCAGGGACGCCCCTCTCCCCTCCAAAATCTGGTTGGAAGGGATAATTTCAGAAACCTCCGCAATAGGGTAATTTGCCTATTTTGTCCCTAAACTTTTTCGCTGAAACCGATTTAGTCCTTTATTGTTTTTTTTTCACCAATTTAGTCCTCAATCAACAAATTATTTTTTTTGTTCCAATGCTGGGCTCGCACGACGGCACTACCAGATTTTGCCTGTTAGTGATGCCAAGGAAAGGGTAAATAGGAAGCTCACATCTGGTTCTCTAATTTTAGAGATTAGAATGAATATCCTGATGCTTTTCTCTCAAAATCTCATAAATTGCGAAAGGCAACTACTAGGGTTTAGAACTGGCGGCTCTATTTAATTAAATAGGAGATAAAATTTGATGATCATAGGTAGATCTCTGAGGATGGAGGAAGCAGGAGGTGACAAGAATGGCAAAGAGCAAATGAACGTAGCAACGATGTGGTTTAAGCTTTCATTAGACCCTATTTAGTTGAAAGGGTTAATTACATCTATCTCCCTTGAGGTTTGGCCAAACTACAAATTACTCCTTATGATTTGAACAAATAACAAAATGAACATTAAACTCATAATTCTATAACAAACACCCCCTTCCCATCAGTTAGCAGACGTTTGAGTGCTTATTTTGATTATCCCAGCAAAACATATTAAGTGGATGCCTCAAATTACCCATCCTTTAAAGTTACAAATCTGTCCTTCTTGTCTTTTCTTTTCTTTTCTTTTTTGTCTTCTTCCTCTTATTTTATTTGTCAAAAAAAATTAAAACTTTAAAGTCATAGAAATGGTGGTGGCAATGGGACGGTGTCATCCGAGACACCGTCAACCACTACTAAAATCGATGAAATGACATCCAAGAACTAGTCTTCTAGCATGCAACCCAGTTTCCTTTCTTTCCTTTTATTTTGTTTTTGTATTATTCATCCTTTTGTTTTCTAAGACAAAAGAAAGCTTTTCAAACTACCATAGTCCTATGAACTTTCCATCTAAAGTTCATCAATCCAATAAATACACAATGCGTATCAAGAATATACTCCAATTTTAGATCTACCCCAACTATTAAAATAAAAAGAGGAAGTCATCCACAAATATCATAGACAATCACAATCTAAAATTGGATTGAGGGACTCCATTTGCCAATTTGAAAGAATAGTAATAATTGCTTTATCCTCCAGTTTATCATCAAGTAATTTAGACTAACTTTACATTCATCCCAACCATGTATTACAATTTGCTACAAGTAAGAAAATAACACTTTTTCCTTTTCTCAGACTTCAAAGGAGAGAATTAGTAATAACTAACAATTATGAAACTTAGTAATTTGCCAACCTCCACTAAAAGAGAGATCCAACAAGTATGTTGGCTAAAAAAAATTCTATAATAAGTAAGAAAAATTCTATGGTATAAGTATTAGTCAACATTCAACAAGAAAAAAATAAAATTATATAGTATGCTGGTAAGTTCTACTTACCAGAAATCATGATGGCTTTGCAAAACCAGCCAAATTGGACTGGTCACTAATCAATGGCTATTACGATAGGTGGAATGATAGCAGGTCTATTGGTCTTGACCATAAAAAATGAAGAAGCTTGCGGTCACAAAGATTTGCATAGTGGTGGTTGGCCATGACAAATGGAGAAACTCCTTGCGGTGGTTTTTGATGGAAAAGAGACGGCAAGTGAAAGATGGTTGAGTGAAGAAGCTTGCAGTAATGGTTGAAGAAGGCTAGGTTCGCAATGGCCGATGGTTCAACGGTAGTGCGAAGTGTGGGCTACGGTAGAGGGAATTGGAAATTTGGGATTTGGGAGAAAAATAGTGATTGACTTGGCTAAAGAAGTGAAGAATGAAGATCGAAGAACAAAACCAAATTCTAAATCCTATTTCTGTTTTCTTTAAATTATGAAATGACATATATGCCCATTCTTCTCAAACCCAAACAAGCTACTCGAATAAGATATGAATCGAGTTGGCTTATCGAGTTGCCCATTCTCCAAAACGAGCTAAATAGGTTCTTACCCATCATCTTTGCAAAACTAGGGGCAATAAATGAATGAGTTGAATCAGGTTCTAGAAGTATTTTAGCTATTTGTTGGTAGGCTAGTAGCGCACCTTCCATAACATTGGAAGCCTCTGCAATCTCTTTCCCTTCCATGGTAAAAACTTGAGTTTGAATCCTTACCTTATTGTTTGAGTTATTCTTCTTCTATTCTTCATAGGAATCATTTATTGCCCTCATTCTTAGACAATGTTTAATATAGTATTCCTCACTCCCACATTCGATACATTTTTCAAATTTTAGCCAACATCTATCCTTTCTGGTGTCCTAATATTTAACAATACATACAAACGTCTTTTTGTCCAACTTGGCTACTAGAACCAGGCTTTCCTAGATTAACTTTATTCATGACTTGTGCTTGAAACGCCAAGCCTCCTGGACCTCTTCGTTGAATTTAACATTTCCCTATCTGTCACACCTTGTTGCCATTGTAGGGAGGTGGGTTTAATTTGGATTTTTATTTGTTTCCTAATTTTGCTAGATTCAACTTTGAATGCTAGCTCTATTGTTTTTGAAGAGATCTCTATCACACTAGTAGCTAATGCATCCTAAATTTTCCAATGCAACCTTTTAAGAAATCATTTAACATGATTTTCCTTGTTGCAACTAACAATGGCGCAAATTTAGAAAGTTTCATACACTTGGTCTCATATTGAGCTACATTTATCCTATCTTGTTTCAAGCTAAGGAATTCCTCTTCCTTCTTTTCCTTAAGATGACGAGGGTAATATTTATCATTAAATTCTCTTAGAAAATTCGTTCATATACGTAGAGTTTTGTTTGTTCCCACTTAAGGGAAATGGTCCTCCACCATTTCTGAGCTATGCCAAAGAGTTGATATGTGGCAACTTAATTTTACTCTTCTTTGGGTAATTTAGAACTCCAAATATTCATTCCATCTCCTCCAACTATAATTTAGTTTTCCCATCACTAAATTCTCCATCAAATTTGGTGGGCGGAACTTAAGAAGCCTTTCCAAAATTACATCATTAGTGTGAAACCCCGTATTTTTCTGTAAATAATGTTAATAATTATTTTACCAGTTATTTACTTAGTTAATTTATCTCTATAGAGGATGATGTTAATGTCTTATCTTATCTCAACCACCAAGTGATAGTAAGAGTCATGATAAGTGAGAGTAGGAATTAACATGAACTTGTAGATATTATAGGAGACAAACTAGGAGATAAAGTAGGAAGAGATGGAAGTTAGTTTGAGTTGGCGGAGTTATTTTAGGAAGAAGTGGTGTGAACTAACTCCAACTATAACTAGTCTAATAGCAGTCAATTTTTTTTTTTTTTTTTTTTTGCAACGTTACAAGAAGAAAGAAGGGGTCAACAAAAGAAAAAGTTGAAACCAAGGGAATGGAACCTCCTGGACCTAGGCTTGGAAAAAAAAAAAGAGTACGAGAATGGGGTAGAGCAACAAAGGAGGAAAACCAGTCTTCAACTTTGTGCCTTGAACAAGCAAGCCATTGTTTTCAATATATATTCAATCAAGTAACAGGTTTTGGTATATCATGGTTACCCCACGGACGTGTGTGTTTGGTCTAGTATGAGTTTTAGAACCATAACTCATGAATTTAGGTAGCAATTTCTAGTCGAACTTGATAGTGAATATGCCTAAGTGGAATTGATGCACTGTGCTTCTATGTACAACCTTTAAGGCAATTTAATATTATTACTAGCAGTAGTGAAGTCATCGAAATTTTATATTAATACTATTACCACCAATACCTATGGTGATTAATTGGTTAAATCTCAAGGATGAGTATTACTATGGCCATGATCACTACTTCAGACGTATTTTATTAATTTTGGATTGATAAGTCTATAGGAAAAGTAAGGAAACAGCTTGGGAGGAAAGATAATTTAACTAAGAAACAAATAGCAGACCTTCCTTTGTACTTTGAGGTTTAATGCATAAGATTTCCTTTAGTACTTTTCCGCCGCTACCTTGCTGGACTTGTATGGGAGAATTACCCAAGAAACTTCTTGTTTGCAATGGCTGACGTATGGTGATAATTTTTGGGAAAAAAAATAATAAAATAAAGTGACTAAGAGATTAATCAGGCCATGGGATTTTGAACTCAGTCCAAAACATTTTAGAGTTAACCCAACAAAATATAATAATATAGTGAAATTCCCAAAATAACTAGACCAAGTCATTTTCATAAATTGAGTTATTTAAAAAAAATCCAAATTTTTAGCAATAATCCAATTTTAATTAGACAACTCGAAGTATTTATATTAAAAGTCTAATGTTATTATAAAACCCAGATTTCATTAAATGAACTCAAAGACTCTTTTAAGTGTTCAAGTGAATCATAAACCTAAAAAGTAACAACACATAAAGAATAATTTAAGTGAACACAAATATGCTGATGCCGTCCATTTTTATAATTCGACCTCAACTAATACATGCCATTTTTTTTTTTTTACAAAAGTGAATATGTATGTATATATATATATATATAATAAGTTAAATGAATAAATAAATAATACTTATTTTATGGATAACCAAATTATGGCAACTTCTAAAAAAAAAAGAAAGATACTTTCTAAATTAGAAAACTTTCTGAAAAGAAAAACCTTCCATTTTAGGAAACTTATCAAATACTTTTTTAGGGTTATTCAAGATAGAAATAAGAACTTTAAATTAGGATGTATGAGCAGATTAAGACATACATATGTTATTCGTTATAGGTTTGAAGCAAGTTTAAGGGTGCACTAAGAATCTCTTCAAGAGAGAAGTTTGAGGTATGTGGTGCTTACCCCTCTGTATTTTTGAAATGTTAAATATGAATATTTTTCCAGTAAGAGCTTTATTTTGGTATATGAAGAAATGGATCATGTATGCCTATTTCAAATGTTTTGCAAGTATGAAACTACGAATACTTGAAATATTTTGCTATGCAATATTTTATGGAATGAGTGGCATATTTTCATGAAACGAAAGAAAGGTGCATGTGACGCGTGAAATGATTTTATATTACGGAAAAGCTCTACACAGTCATGGAATAGACGGTAGGGGCTATAGTCCTGTCTAATTGTCATGATAGCCTGGTATAAAGTCCGGTCGATTGACAATGTCATGGTAGCCTGGTACAGAGGGTACAGAGTCTGGCCGATTGACAAGGTCATGGTAGTCTGGTATAAAGTCCGGCCGATTGACCCATGTATGTAATGAGACCAATCGGTAGTCATGAAATCTATTGGTCGCCCACCTAGAAGGGGTTTAATCTATAGGCTGAGTACTCAGAAGCCGGATATTGTATGTGCTTGTTTATGAGCTATGTTATGAAATGAGATGACATGATTGATATAATTTATGATTTGCAAGTATGTTCAATGAGTACAATCATGTCATATTATGTGTATTTCTAAACTATGTTCGGCGGGGGCCACCTTTAGAACCTACGGGACTAAGTGCTATGTCAGACAGAGGCCACTTATGTTTAAGCCACTCACTTTCAATGAGATATGTTTATGTAATATATGAAATGAGATGACAAATGTTTGTAATTACTGTATGCCTGTGGTATGGTGTGACCGAATTTGCAAATGTATATAGTATGTATATAGCTACATGATCCAACAGGGGAGTAAGTACTACCTACTGGGCATACATCGCTCAACCCACGTCCATTTATCTTTCTTGCAGATCAAGGAAGTCAGTTCGTGTATGTTTAAAAGATAAGTGAGAAAGGTATATAGATAGATGTTTAAATTCTGAGGAGTTAGAATAAAGCATTTTGTAGATATAATTTATTGAAGTGTACGTGTCTCATTGGTATATGTAAGATTTAAATTTTAGTGAATTTTTGTAGGTTATGGTTATAATGCCTTGTATTTATGGGAGTAAGGTCTCATAGATACGGCGTGCCACGTTGCAAATCCAGTCCAGGGACCCGGATTTGGGGCGTGACAATTAGCATGGTCATTGTTTGATGGCAAATTAGGGTGCATTTGTGGGTTTGCCGTATGATTCATTTGTTGTCCCATGATTTGGCTAACTCTATCTAGAGTAGCACCAATTTTATTTACCCTTTCTCTTGACCATTTTTGTTGATTTCTGGTTCTGACCACCCTATTTACATAAAAGAAATTTTAATAAATATGCACAGAGATTTAGTATTTACAATGTCACATTCTATATATTAATACAAGATTCATACAGGACATCATATTTTGCATAACAAGTAAAACATACTTATACAAGTAGGTACCCAAAGTCCTAAAGTACATCATCTATTTTATTCACATTGTTAGCACTATAAAGATGTAGATACAATATTTACATTGTTATTTCGTTAGTAAGAAAGAAGTCTACGGTTCATTAATCACACCTAGGTTTATATCTGATTTTTTCTAAAACATAAGAAAGAAGTCTATGTTTTATATCTGATTTTTTTTAAAAACCTAGGTTCTGACGCCACTAATTATCACATCCACCCCTAGCAAGGTTTCACTAATAGTGTACTGGTTAACTCTTGTTAAGCTCACTTGACTAACACACAATAGTTTATTTGTTGAAATATAAGTTCTTTTATTAAATTTTACAATGGAAAAGTTACAACACATAGCAGCAGAACAAACCAAACACTCTTCACTCCTAGTCTTTTTACATGAGATTCAACAAAAACTTAATCTACTGATTCCTAGTCACCCTATGGCATCTCAACATCCAAATCAGCATCTACAAAAGCTGTTAATATTGGGGTGAATTAACACAGTTCAGTGAGGCCCATATGTTTAAGTTTTAACTATATAATAGACCTGATATAAATAATACCCGATAAGCAAAGGAAAAATATATAAATAAATCACAACACAATAAAGGATACGGCATTATAATTGCTAGTGATTGCCCGGTTCCACTTTATACCACCATCATGAGCTCAGTCTTTTACTCTCAATCAATAGGTCAGTTCCAAAAGTATTTTTCACTCCCAACCTAATAAATAGACAACTTCCTGTCCAAGTACTAGGTTATGGATTAGTGTGTGCAATGACATTCAACATAGTTCTTACTTGCTTGATGGATCAAGGCACGACACTAAAATAACCAGTAGTATTAGTGCAATAAAGTACATAACTGATACAGTCAAATACATGCAATCACGATTTCATTTTTTGGCAAGACAAGTTCATGAACATTTTCTAATGCAATAAAATCACAACTAACAAATGATTCAAATCACTTGTAAACTGATTCAATGATCAAGTATAATCATCACGTATTTGATATAATAATTGTACATTAATCATATAAGGTCATTTTTCACTTAAACAAAATAAGAGCATGGGGTTATGGAAGTATTTAGACACATAAGAGTAGTAAACTTAAATTTCACTTGGTTTGGTTTTAACATAATTACTGTATGGAGAGTAGATCTAAAACTATACAGTTATACTATAACAATATTTGGGCATTATAATATTTATATGGACACAGTATATATCTACATGAATGTGAATAGGCACTCATTTAGATATTTTTATTGTTAGGTAAGGTTGACCTTTTTCTAACACTATTTTCTTATTATGACCTTCTTTTATCTTTTAGGACACTCTATCCTTTTTATTCTGAGATTACTTTCTTACCCTCTCTGAGTATAGGTAAGTGCTCCTAAATTTTGATGTACAAATGAGAAGAGGGCTATTTATATTTGTTCATGAAAAAGATGAGTCAACGCCGGAAGATGAAGGTGATAACACGTTTCACCTCAGTATGTCACACGTGTTGTGCTGGTTGACAAGTGTCATCACAAGATGACATGTGGCAGAGAAGAGTCACATGACCTGACACGTGGTAGATGAAAGACAAGTGTCTGGAGATGTGGTAAAATGTTTTAACTAATTGTCTTTGGGTACTTGAGGTTTGAATAAACTGTATTCAGACTTCAGATTCTCAGCATTCAGGACTTATTTCTGTGTAATATCATTTAAGTAAATGGCATTTACCTAAATGAGTTTGCATGTAAATAAGGAAGTACCCTATTTGGATTCAATAAAAATAGTTTTAAGGGCCAAATTCTTAATGGGTAAAAAGTCAGCTTTCCCCCTGAACAACAAATTTCGAGTTTTCAAACCAGGGTTTAATTTTAAGAGTCTAAGTTAGTAGGATTGTATGATTAGAAAAATTCTAAACAAAATTAGACTTAGCCTAATTTAATCACAGAGAACAATTACTGAGATTTTTTATTCTAATTTTCTAAGTATTTTAAATACCTAAAATTTTATGGCATTTAGTCTACATAAACTAGTCACACTTGGGCACATATGTTCCCAAACCCTATCATGTCTTATATAACTATAATTATGCTAGTGGGATGAACTGCATTTATTGAGTGCTTTATCATGCCAAGAAATCCTCCTTTATAAATAAGACTAGATTATCCAATTGTGGGGTCTGACACAGGATCTAAATTCCTTAAAAACTTTGTAAGATAATTAGATCAATTTTCAGATTGTATTACTGTTTTGATATCATATGATTATACACTCATATTGTGATCCTACAAATTACTTAAATTTGAATCACAATCAATGTTGCAACTAAGTTTGAGCTTGAAACCTTCTTATTATGTTTGACAATAATATATCTATATTCAAGTTACTTGTCTATAAATTTAAGATTTTGACATTGATTGTCCTTTTTTTCATATAAAAAATAGTGTGGTATTTATATAAATCTATTATTAGGCATCAAAATAGAGATCAGCACTATGTGCTGTATTGGAATAATTTCTATAACTACTAGTGACATTAATCTTTTAAATATTTTTTTGATAGAAAAGATCATTTCATTTAATAAATTTGTACAAATGACAGAAAATACATCAAACAAACATGACACAAATATATATAGATCTGAAATCAATAGATATAATAAATTTAAGAAATCAGCACAAATAAATAACATTGATACTCCTACATATCTTCTATCCAGATAAATTATTGTAACTCAATGCATTTGTGCATGTTTTCTGACAGTCAGATCTGATTAAAATTGGTTCAAATCCAAAAAAATAGATCTAACAATAATGGAGAAATTGTAGATCTGAAAAACTAGATCTTGGATTTACAAAATCTCAAATTTCACAAAAAAAATAAAAATAAAAAATTCTCACAATGAAAAAACTAGGAGAAAAAATAAATTCTCACTAGAAGAATTTATGAGAAAATAAAACTCTCACTCATAGATCTTAGAAGAGAAGAATCTCCCATTAGGAAACTTTAAGAATGAATTTATTCACACAAAAAAAACTAAAAACTAGAGAGAGGGTTCCCTCCAATGGAGAAAGACCCAATTTGTTCTTTCTCCTATGGAGAGATAAAGGAGATTTTGACTAAAAGAGTTCTAGAGAGGAGTGTGAGGACTCAAAAATTTTCTTATTTTATCTTATTTTACTGGCTTGTTTAATTATTTATTCACCTGTTTTCCCCGAATAATTTATTTCAACCATTTTATATCTATTTACATGGAACAATGCCTCACTTATATTTTTAAAACGTTCCGTTAGCAAATTTAATTTTCTGCGGCTCGTCTAGTAAAGAATAGCGAATACACGTTTTTCGAAGCGATATTCGATCCGAGAGTGCAATAATCATGGAGAATTAAGAATGATCAATAGTAGGCTAAGAAAATTTAATGGAGGGATTAGAGGTGAGTGAGTTTAAGCTAAGCTTTTACCGCGCGCGCGTCGATAGTTTTCCAAAAGTCGTGCCGGTACAAACTAATTGGAGATTTGAGAAATTAATGCTTGTGAGGATTCATGTTTTATTTTTAAAATAATTATTTTTATAATTATTTACCCTAGTATTAGTTAATTGTATTATTGTTACATGAATTACTCCTAAATTGCGCCTTATCGCGCGCGAATCGAAAGTTCGCGTCAAAACGATTAAGTGCAGATTTAAGAAACTTATACTAGATTACTAAGAGTGAATAATTATATTGTTAAAGGAATTACATTTGAGGATTAGTACACAAGTGAAACAAACAAGAGAGAAAACGGTGGTACGACACCCGCGCACGACACTATTCCTAGTTGACTTTTGTTAGATTTTTGGCCACAAATCCCTTAAGCTTCCAAAGGAAGCTTCACAACACAAAACCCTCTCTCTCTCCTCTCCATAGCTCGGCCGAAACAGCAAGGAAAAAGAGGAAGAAGAGCTCCACTTCATCTTGCACTATTTAGCTTCCATTTCCTTCACAAAACACCATCCAACTCACTTACTACTTGGAGATTAACTTGAGCTTGGAGGAAGACTTCGTCTTGGGGGATTTCTTGGAGCTTTAGTGGTGGAAATTTCTGGTTCTTCAAGGGTTCAAGAGGTAAACCCATCAACTCTTCAACCTTTCCATTTCCTTCAAGATTTACGGTTGGATTTGCAAGGGTTTGAACCCTAAGCATGAAACTAGGTAAAGGATTTGAGGAACTCACTTTATCTTGTTTTAATCTCTAAGATAGCGGCCTTGAGGAGACTTCTAGGTAGCTGCCTTGAGGATTAAATGCTTGTTTAATATTGGTTATGTGTTGTATGAGATGTATATGGTTAGAGAGTGAAGAAAAAAAAAACCAAAGGAAGTTGGTGTATGAAATTGGCCGAATCTGTCCAGTGAATTTCATGAATGCCTTTCGAATTTTTGTTGGTTGTTTGGCTGTGAAATTGGTAGGTATATGTTGGATATTGTGTGTAGAAAGTTTTTACCAAAAATCATTTGATTTGGTTGCGCAAAACTTGAAATTTCGAAATTGGAAGAAATTTGGAAAACATGTTTAGGCTGTCTGAACAGTGTACCTTTGATCGAACCTAACTCTTTGTTCCAGTGGTGAAAGTTACCGACTTTAAGCTGCTATATCTTTACGTTCAAAACTCCAAATTTAGTTCCATTTGTCCTGTTTGAAACTTTGTTTGGAACTCATATTGTGTTACAAATTTCAAAGGTTAGTTCATTTTTTGTGAATTTTGCCGAATTTTCAAAGATTGCCGAAAAACATGATTGAAACTGCCTTGCGTGTTCAGATCAGCCACTTTGAGTTAAAAATTGAATGCCTTCCATTTAGAATCTTGGAAAAATGTCCTCTAGGAACTTTTAGTACTTTGAACCAAGATTCCAACGGTGTAAAGTTTTCCAATTTTGGACCTACTGAGTGCAAGTTCTGATTTTTTCTAAATTTGACGCGTAAAACTGAAATTTTCCGACTTGATGGGAAATGAGTTTTGGGAAACTTTTCACTAATCTTTGATATTAATTGATTGTTTTAAACTCGATTTCATGAAGGAAATCAGTTTCTCTTGTGTTATTAAACCCTCACTTTTGAATCTCGATTTTCGAGATATTGAGGTTTTTCGAGACATTGTTTTAATTGGAAAACGAACGTACATTCTTCCTTGTTTGGCAAGGAGTTTGTAAGTATTTATGGGTAATAGTTAATTGTTATGTTTCCAGGCGCTTAAGAGGATCTTGAAGAGAATCCCGAAGCCGACCATTAAAGATCTTTTGCACTTACTCCCTTATTGTGATTTGGTGAGTTTCAAGTGCATGATTTGTTGTAATTATGTGAATTGCTTCTTATGGATTGAATGGTTTATAACTGTTGAATCGAGTGTGTACGTTATCACACTTATTCTCTTTTAACTGATGGTACAACTGAACTGCTCATAACTGATGGTACAATTGAACTGCTCCTAACTGAATTCTGTTTGGATGACTGAATGTCGTTGGAGTGAATCTCCTCGACCTATAACTGAATTGGGGGATGCCCAAATCTCAATTGGCCGGCCTTGCGACTCGAGCCAGCAAGGGCTTGGTCGAGAAGCTCGGTGAACCATGAGATAACTGTATTCTTGATCTATTAAGAGATCTCGCTTGGCCTACTCGAGCAGTAGTGCCTTTTATAGAAGTGCGGGCCCGGGGCGGTTGTAATGGTGGACGGAACTGTGAAGAAAGTGGAGTTCTACGGACCTAATGCCGACCCGGTTGATGGAGTGTCATCGCGGGGAGATATTTGAACGAGTCTTGGCGTAGCAAGTGGAAACTAGCTCCTGAGAGCTCCTGTATCCTCATTGAATGTGTTTAATTGAAAATTGTGAATTTGCTTAAATGTCACAGCTTTATTTCTCGCTTAAATGCTATTGCTACTTGAACTATGTGTTTGCATGTTTTCTTGGCCTCACTGAGCGTTAGCTCATCCCATTGATTTATTTTCCTTAACAGGGGCCGAATTGGAAAGAGTTATGGAGAAGCCGACTTGAGGCACTTTTGATTAGGGTTTTGAATGTATTTGACTAGATATCTTTTAGAAGTTGTATATTTTGGGAAAGTGGATGTACTTTGAAACTTATGAGGTAAGATTGAATATTCATGTATGGAAATGACTTCTTGTCTTTATTTCGACTTTCATTATTAGTCGTTATCCTTTAAGTTTGAACTGGAATTGTACTGAGTCCTGACGAGAGTTGGGCAGGCGTCCCGCCGATACCCTTTTGTTCGCCTTAGGGAGAAGCGGGGGCGTCACAAGGAGAATCTTTTAAGTATTGTAATGCACGTCTTTAGGAGCAAAGTCAAAAAATCAAAGGAAAAAGAGAAAAATGTCCCTCACATCTATTCTTCAACTTATTTTCCTAGCCAAGAATGTGGCATCAACTGCTTTTGGCTACATGCTATTGGTGTTACCATCAGCCACAACTACTGTTTATCACAAAATTTCACTAAAATTCAACTCTTCACTCAGGTTTTTTTGCGTAGAATCTAATTTTAATATTAAATTTTCAAAAAAAAAGAATAAAAAAAGATTGGCAGATAGAATCTAACATAACTAATATCGAAAAAAATGTTAGTGCTTTTTCTATTAATTGTATGATTTTAGAAAAAAAAGAAACTAATATCGAAATCAAATTCTATTCACCAGTGTTTTTTTTTATATTTTTTACCCACATTCATTTATTTTTTATAAAACAAATATTAAAATCATATTTTACGTGAAAAATTAAGTAGAGAGTTAAATTTTGGTGAATTATTGTGATGAAAAGTGAAGGTAGCCAATGACTACACCACAAGCACAAGAGCGAAGGAACTATGACAGGTGTCATATTCTCGACTATAAAAATAAGACAAAGTAGAAAGAAGTGTGAAGGGCATTTTTTTTTTCCTGTGATCTTCTGATTTTGCCCCTAAAGTTTGTAAGGCATGAGATGCGTATGATTTATTTTAGACAAGAATATTTTTAAAAATGAACCAAGGGACTAAAAGTATACATTTTTCATTTGTGAGGGACGAAAAATCATTATTTCATATGTGAGGGACGTAAAAAGTACAGAGTCAATATGTAAGGGACAAAAAAATCATCATTTTGTATGCCAGGGACGTAAAAGGTGCAAAGTCAATATGTGGGACTATTTGTATGATTTTCTCAAATTCAAGTTTATAAGTAAACTATACAAGCTACTTGAGCTTGACTCAAACTCGGCTCTAAATATTTGGTTGAATCCGATTCGATAAATAAATAAATCAAACTTAAACACAATTTCAAGTTCGTTAAAGGAAAAATTGCACCAATCGACCCTCACATATTAATAATACTAAATTTTTGTCCCTCAAAATCAAAATGAACAATTTTAGTCCTTAACAATGTAAAATGCTCGCTTCTAGTCCCTGGTCAATTTTTTGTTTGAATTTTGACCGAATTCTATCAGATTCCATCATTTTTCCTAATGGGTTTTGTAGATTTTCCACCCTAATTTGTTGGAAAGTTATTTCAACAAATTTTACAATTTGAATTTGCCATCAATCAAGTTCTCAAATCATTTCAACCAAGTCCCAAGCTTCAAATCAAATTAAAATCACCATGCAAACACAAATCAAAGGATCAAATGAGAAATCCAAGACTCTAAATTTTCTACTCTATTTTTTATCATAAAATATGAATAAAGTTGCAATCAAATTACATCCAATGATTGTTAGTGGTTGTTTATATTAACCTTAAGTGAAAGCCATCACCTATTAAACCTATAATCTTTATGGTGATTACTGAGAAATAAATCAACAACAAAATTGTGAAATGCATACCTAGGGGTGCAAACTAGTTGAATCGATCCCAAACAGTGCTATGCTAGAGTTCGTGCTCGACCTGCTATAGCATTGTTCAAGATCGAACTCGACTCCATTGAGTTGAAATTCTATAAATCAAGTTCGATTCGAACCTAATCGAGCTCGATTAGAAAACGAGGTATTTTGGAAATTTGCAAAAACTTAGTACCTATATATGTAATTTACTATACCCTTATATACACACACATACATATATATATACATATATATATTATAAATATATTTATGTATATATATATAATACGTACTGCTCGACAATGCTTGTGAGCTATCGAGATTAACTAAAAGTGATCGATACTCGACTCGTTTAGCTAAATGAACATCTCAAGTTTAACTCGAACTCGGTCAATGCCAAGTCAAGTCGATCGTTTGACTGATTGGCTAGCGAGCAACTTGCGAACTGCTTGGTTCGTTTGCACCCCTAAGCGTACCTAAATTTATGTTGATTGAGTGGTACTTGAATCTTTAGAGTCTTCGGATGGCCTGCCAGATCAACACACATTAGTTGTTCTTTTGAGAGAGTCCTTTAGTTTCTTTGGTATCACCCTTGATGATGAGATATCAAGAGATAGTAATTGTGTAGTACTAAAATTACGGATTCAACAATCTGTCATTTGAACTATATATATAATTTTATAATTATACTTTACAATTAACCATGTGAACTCAACTTTACTGTCATTATGAAAATATATCTACAACCAATTCAATTCGTTAATGACCCCAACATAGGATCAAAGTGACTTTTATTACTATTTCGTAGCTCTACCTATCAATGGTCGCATATGTTGATACAATTGAATAACATGAATTATAATGTGGATGCATAGTAAGAAAATTTCATACAATATGATCTTAACATGCCTCTATTTAACTAGTCCACTTGAAACCTTTTGTGGGATCAAATCATACTAAAATTGGAGTGCAAATAAATTTAAACTTTATTTATGCATAAGATATCCTTAAAATATTAACAACCAAAAAAAATCCAATGTTATAAGAACATTTAGGATAACAAACTTTCACTAAAATTAAACATCATTTAATAACTTGATACCCATATAAACAATATGCTTATAGAATACTTTGAGTGGCAATCTCTCAGTAAGCAGATTTGTAACCATAAAATTTGTTTTAATATTATATATAGACAGCTATTTGCTTTGTACTTTTTCTTTAATAGCCAAGAACTTGATATCGATATGTTTTGATTTTGTCGAGATCCTGTTATTTTCATAATATTAAATTGCTGACTTATAGTCATAAAATAATTTGATTGATCTTTCGATACTATCCACTAGATGTAATTTTGTTACAAAATTTTGTAATTCAATTCCATAATTGGATGTCTCATAACAAGTTATGAATTCTATAGTCATTGTAGAAGAGGTTATAAGAAACTGTTTCATACTCTTATAAGATATGGCACCCCTAGCCAATAAGTAGATTTAGTCTAATCTTGATTTCATACTATCTTGATATCCAACATAATCAAAATCAGTATACCTAATGATCTTGGATTTATCTAATCTTTGATACGTAAGCATGTAATCTTTTAGTTGTGTAAATATTGCAAGACCCATTTGGTTGCTTTGCAATGATCTAATGCTAGATTACTTAAATATCTATTCAATATCCTAGTAACGTAAGTAATATCCGAACACGTATAAATTTAAATATACATTAGACTCCTTACTACTGATGCATAAGGAATCTTTTGCATTTTCTTTTTCTCAAAAGTATTCATGAAACATTAATCGAGACTAAACTCGTTTCTTTTTTGATATACAACGGTGTCATTTGATTTACAATTTTGCATGTCATATTTTTAAAAAACTTTTTTGATATAACCTTTTTGTGATAATCCAATAATACTCCAAAAGTAATCCCGATGTATTTATATGTCTAGTACAAAAGATGTGTCACCAAAATCTTTCATATCAAAATTTTTAACTGGAAATTTCTTAATTTTATGCAATAAGTCTATATCATTAGTGACAAGTAAAATATCATCAACATATAACACAAGAAAAATATACTTGCTCCAACAAAACTTATAGTATATATAATCATCAACTAAATTTATCTTAAAATCAAATGAGAGGATCACTTGATGAAACTCGAAATACTATTATCGAGATGCTTGTTTGATTCCATAGACGAATCTTTTAAATTTGTAAGCCATATTTTTTGAATTTTTTGATACAAAGTTTTCTAGTTGCACCATATAGATCATCTTATCAATATTATCATTGTAAAATGCTGTCTTTATATCCATTTGGTGTAACTCAAAATTGAAATGTGTTACTAATGTCATTATGATCCTAAAAGAGTTCTTCTAAGAAACCAAAGAGAAAGGTTTCTTTATAGTCAATGCCTTCGTTCTATGTAAAGTCCTTAATGACAAGGTGAGTTTTGTACCTTTTCAGATAATGTCTCGAATCCCTTTTGATTTTAAATATTTCTTTACAACCAATCAGTTTCGCTCCTTCTATCAATGGAATAAAATCTCATACATCATTGTTTTTCATGGATTTAATCTCTTCATTCATATATCGATTCACTTTTGAGAATTTAAACTTTCGAAAGCATGACGAAAGTTGATTGGATCACTTTCCATCATTCTAGTGTTATCCTAATATTCTTGAAAAAATACGATGTAATCATCTAGCACTGTACTTCTTCTTTCTCAATAGATATTTTTAGTGACACTGATTCTTGAGGTAGTATAATTCGTTCTTCCATAATAGTTTCTTAAATGAGAGATTTTTTGACATTATCTTGATTTGTTATATCATGAACAAGGTTAAGAATAACATCCTGATCAAGATTAATGACACCTATGAGAATATTAATATATATTTTTTCAATGGCAAGATCCTTAAATGTATTTCCTCCTCCAAACTCGATATCCTCAAAAAATCGAGCATTTCAGTCTCAAAAATTGATTTAGTAATGGCATCATAAAATTTATAATTCTTGGATCTTTCAGAGTATCTAATAAAAAAAATAACTAACTATTTTTGAATTCAGTTTCTTTTCATTTGACCTATAGGACCTTGCCTTAATTGGACGTTTTCAAATCTATAAAAGTTTCAAACTATGTTTCTCCCATTCCAAAACTCATAAGAAATTTTAGTAGTTCTCTTTGTTAGAATTCTGTTAAGAATATATGTTACAGTCTTAAGTGTTTCTCCCCAAAATGACTCTGAAAAAGTGGAATAATAAATCATATTTCTTTTCATGTCCTTAAGCGTCCTATTTCATTTTTCAATAACACCATTCATAGTGGGTGAATTAGGCATAGTATATGATGAAACGATACCGTATTCCTCTAACTATTTAGCATATGATTTTGGATGTTATTTACCTGAACTGTTATATCTATTATAGTACTTACAATCATGATTAGATATGACGTTTTTTATTCTTTTGTTGAGTTGGTTCTCAATTTCAGTTTTAAAAATTTTAAACACGTCTAATGATTATGACTTTTCAGAAATGAAATGTATGTAACCATTTTTGAAAAATCATCTATAAATATTATAAAATATTATTGACCATTTCAAACAGATGTACAAAATTAAATGACCCACAAATATCTCTATGTATAAGTTCTAAGATGTCCAAATTTTTGTTGATTTCAAATCTTCTTTTATTGGTTTGTTTCCACTTTATATAGTTAACACAATCGTCAAATTTTATAAAATTCAAGGGATCAACAATTTCATTTGACACAAGTCTTTTATTTCTCAATCTGGAGATATGATCCAATCTCTTATTGATTAATTTTCTCTTTGCTCTTCTAGTACTCAAATGCAGAGATTTATTAAATGAAATAATTGTATTAATTAAATACAGATTATCATAATATAATAAAGAATCAGAATCAATCAATTTTAAATCATGAAACAATTTAAACTTTCAATTTTCAAATAAACAAAAATAATTGAATTTGTCCAAAATAGAAAAAATTAAATTTCATTGAAAAGACAGTACAATAAATGTTTCATTAAAATTCAAATAAAATTTAATTTTTAACAATAATTTAAAAACTACTATTGTCTCAAATTGAACTATCTTGCCATTGCCCACATAGATATATCTTTCACTATTATTAGATTTTCAGTAATTTAGGCAATCCTGCATAAATACACCATTGTGAGTGGTTGTAGCAGAATCTATCCACCATATGTGTTTAGATACCGAAGTTAAATTAATTTTAAAATAAACTAAATTAAAAAAATACCTTTTTTACCACGTCAAACATGGTAGTTGGTGTGATGCTTATTTTTATACCCTTCGGTTCCATAAAAGAAATAACCATTCTTTTTCGGTTCAACCGGTCTCTTTTGTTGTTTGTTTTGAGGTGCCATACCTACAGTTTTCTTATCCTTCTTTCTCTTATGTTATTTGCTTTTATTATTAGTAATTGAGACCAGATAAACACTCTCTATCTGATCTTACTTCAACCTTTCCTCTTCCTCTATATAGTGTGAAATGAGTTTATTCAGAAATCAAGTCTCTTTATAATAGTTGTAACTCATTTTAAATTGATTAAACTGTGCAGGAAGAGTTATCAAAATCAGATGCACTAGTAACTTCTTGGAGAGTACTAAGGTAAGCGCATTCAACTTAGAAACAAGATGAGACATCTCTATGATATACTCATTGATATTACCTTTATCTGTGAGGACTCGAAAATTTTTATTATTTTAAAATCCCTAATTTTGGCTCAATTAATTAATTATTTGGATTTTTGTCACGAATAATATTTTCTACCTTATTAGACCGAAGTACATGGTTTTATAGATTCGTTATATTTTTAAAGCGCCTCATTTCAAAAAATTATTTTTTTTTAAAAGCTTGTTTAGCGAAAAGTGAAAACGTGTCTAAACACTTTAGCCAATTGGGAGTACAATAAGCTCAAAATTTGAGACCTATACAATGGTCCTAAAATAGACAATTTTAGGTTTAATTATACAAGTGATAGCTAGTGGTACAATCGTTATAAGAATTTTTCAAAGGTTTCAATTTTTATTGCGCCTAAATTAGAAATACGTGTTTGCACGTGCGCGCTTAATTGAGGGATTTTGGAACATTATTTTGGGACAATTAAGAATGGATAATATTTATATAAATGTAAGTACCCTAGAGGTTTAGTGCACTAGTGCAACAAACGTAAGAGAAATCGAACACAAAACGCGCGCGTAGGGTACTAGTTATAATTGATTTGACGTATTAAAAGATTTGACGTCAAGCGTCTTTCGTACGCAAAGGCTTCAGAACCGCAGCTTCATTTCAATCTCATTTCATTTCTGCAAAGCTTCATGGACGGCTAGACAGCAAGAGACAACCGAGGCTTCACCATTTCTTTCTTCCAAAACTCATCCAAATCCTTACCAAAACTTCCATAGATTCTTACCAATCTCCACATTCATTTAGCTTTTCACTTGGACGGCAACTTAGCTGCAAAAGGAAGGAGCTATCCACGGTTTCTTCAAGCTTCAAAGGGGCCGAAAAATCTGTCCAAACCAGTCATCAAAGTAGGTACTAGTCAAGCACCTTGAACTTGTCTTATGGAAGTTGATCTATACATTTGAGTTGGAATCTTCACTTTAGTAGCTTGTATTGTTGGAAACGTGGGCTCTATGAACTCCCACTTTGGGTTGATGGCTGTGATGATGTTTGATGATGGTTTTATTGCTGAATTAGAGCTTAAGGAAGTAGATTAAAGGTGTATTGTGGACAGAAACGTTGTTGAACTCTTGAAGTAAAAAGTTCCCATTTTACCCCTGTTCTGTTCGGTCATTTTAATGCAGAAACTGAGGATTTAATGGCCTGATTATGTTGATTACATGTTGCAGAAGTTGTGTACAAAATTTCGTTGGAAAATATTGAGTTTTGGTTGATCAAACGAATTTATTTCAAAAACTAGTAATCTGGAAAACGGTTTCGCCGTAATCCAGACCAGTGTTTGTATTTCGTCCATAACTCCGTACTCCGACGTCGAAATCAAGTGCCGTTAGCGGCATTTGAAACTAGACGTTCCCATGTTTCCAACGGTGTATAATGGACCTTCTGGTTTCGTGTGTGTAAGCCACACCATTCATCTGAAGTCGACTGTCCTGTTTCTCCGTTCTGCCGAAATGATTTGATGATGCTGCAACTTTAGGCTTGATTTTGAACCAGTTGCATGCTGAAACTTAAAACGATTTCTTCTGTGAAGTTGTAGCCCTATGAATCTATTTTCTAACACTATCAACCATTTCCAATTCCAAGTTAAATTGAGGGAGTTATGATCAATACACGGCAACTGCCTCGTTTTTGAAAACCTTAGTTTTGGACAGATTGCCTTAAGGATTTTTCCAAATTTTGGTTGATTGAATGACCACCCTTCCGAGGGTATTTTTCCATGAAATTTGATAGAGAGATACCTTTCATATGGGAGTATTATACTGCAAAATTTGGTGTCAATCCAAGTCCGATTCGACACTTAATGAAAGGTCCAAAGTCAGAACCAAATCTGGAAATTTTGTAACAGTCTTGAATTTCTCCCAACTTTGAGCTATCATATCTGGGTGCTCGAAACTCCGATTCTTGAGCCGCTTGTTCTGTCCAAAACTTTACTTGTACTTCTAATTGAGTTATAAGTTTCAAGGGCCGGTTTACAACGACTGATTTTTGCCGAATTTCCAAAGTTAGCGAAAAACCAACCCCGGCTCAATCCTGGTAATCTAGAACAGCAACTTTAGGCTCATTTTTTGAATACCATCCACTTAGATTCATGGAATGATGTCTTCTAAGGACTTTTAGTACTTTTGAAGACGATTCCAACGGTACCAAATTCATCAAGTTTCGATTAGTAGAAAGAAAGTTATGATTTTTCAAAGATTTGACCAAAAATCGAAAATTCTGGAATTTCAGAGGAAATCCGCGAAGGAACAATTTTACCAGAATCCGGCCTTGAATCCGGCCAGTTTCTGGACGGATTGTCGGCCGGATTGGTGGTCAAATTTGAAAAAAAAGGGAGGTTAGCCACTGCCTCCAATCCGGCCAGGTTCCGGCCGGATTGTGACGTGGCCAACCCTCCTTCGATTTCGATCGTTCGTTTTGCAATCCTTTCGCTCGTACTCAATTCCAACCAATGATTTTAAGGATAATAATCCGATTTTCACTTAAGTCCTACACCCTTTTGAGAATCCAATTTCAAAAACAAGTCAAACGAAGTTTTCAAATATTTCCGAACCTTACCCGTGCCCAATCTTTCTCACCACTTGGGGACCTATAATAATTGTCTACTATTCGATGTTCAGGCACACACGAGGACCTCCAAGAGGACCCTACCGTGGAAGTTTGAACTCTCCCTCCAACCTACTTACTTGCATAACTGGTGAGTGTCAAGTGTATGCCTACTTGAACTCTAAAGTCTTGATTCATGATTGACTTACCTGATTATATGCTCGGTCTATTGGATTTTGAAAAATGGAGTCGAGTGTGTACTTAATCGCACTCGTTCTCATTTGGAACAAATGACTCATGTTTGACATGTTTTGCATGGTTTATATGACCTGAAATACATGTTTGAACCTGTCAAATGCTTGAATTTATGAAATGGTATGCTATGATTGCATACGTCGATGGAGTGAATCTCCTCGACATTTACATGATACACGGGGGACGCCCAAACTCATAGGCCGACCTTGGAACTCGAGCCGGCATGAGCCTGGTCGGGAACCTTGGTGAGCCATGAGAATTACATGATAAGCTTGATCTACTTGAGAGATCTCGCTTGGCATACTCGTGAAGTATCGCCTTATAAGTGTCGTGCGGGCCCGAAGTGGTGTATGGTGGACGGATGAGAAGTAAGTGGTGAATTACGGATATGAAAATATCAACCCGGTTGACGGAGAGTCATCACGGGGAGATATACAAATGACATCGACAAATGTGGAACTTAGCTCCTGAAAGCTTCCATATCCTTGAATTGTTTCTGGTTACATTTTGTCGGCGTTATTACTTACTTGCAAGTGATTACCTGAATTGTTATTTGGGGCTTGTAATTTGAATTATGTGTCTGCATGTGTGTTCTTGGCCTCACGAGCGTTTTTGCTCACCCTGTAGATTTGTTTTCCTTAACAGGTTTGAACTCGGAGGTAAAATGGAGAAGCCCTCTGATGTACTTTTGTTTAGGGCTTGTTATTACTTTTGGTTATGCCTTTGGTTTTGAAATTTTACTTTTGGTATGGAAATGTAACCCTTGGACGAAATGAAATCTGTATTCTGACGTGTGGTTTGGTGAATGGATGACTATTATTAGGTTTGAATACTTCCGCATTTATTGTATTTAAGTTATTGGCTTTTGTTGTGTGGTCCGGCTATAAGTTGAATGGAGTTGCTTGAGTCCTGGCGAGAGTTAGGCAGGCGTCCCGCGGATACCCTTTGGTTCGCCTTAGGGAGAAGTGGGGGCGTCACATTATCACTATATCTCATTAAAATTAGACGTATTAAGAACGTAATTATTTCAATTTTTTTTATTTTTGACAAACCTTTTTTTAATGTCTTGAAAGAACGCCTTAGTTGTAATTGTCGTTTTTAACATTGTTCCTCTGAATACTTTGAGAATGACCCATTTCAAAATACTAATATTCCATTAATATTTCATTTTTGGACAAAAATATTAACTTCTAAGTGATATCTTGGTGCTGTAATAAATATTGACAATAAGAACATGTCAAACAAAAATTTTTTCCTCTGGGTCGATTTATAATTTGCATGTAAAATCTGAATAATCACTAGATATTTATTACCACAAGTGCACATGTAAGTTTGTTAAATATTGACTTTTTTTTTGGTTGATCAATATTTACAAAATTACAAGTACCAAAATAGTTATATTTTAAAATAAATTAATTTTTACAATAGAGATCACTTTGATAGCATATTATTTCAATTAATTTATTTCGATATATATATAATCATACCGATATTTAAATTTAAAATTACACAATTTTAGATCAAAATCAACCTTAGTCAAACTAATCAAATCAGTCAATTCTGGTCAAACCAATCAATTGGATCAAAGATCCATATTCATAAGTTGACCCAAAATTTATCACTTAAATCTAGAATCTTCTTGAAATCCATAAATGCCTTATTAAACTATATATTTAGTGGGTTAAACTTTTGGAATTTGTAAAGCTTAAATATCTTGTTTAACTTTATTAGAGTTGACTAAAACTAGAGAAATCCTAATTACCTTAACGTAAGTATAGGCATAATGACTCTTAAACAAGAAAACAAGTCAAAAAATTTAAGTATTAACCAAATTAATATTCTTGATCTCATAATTCTAAAGGTATACCCACAGTTTTAATAATCAACAAAGAAAGCCACGTCCATAAAAAAAAAAAAAAAAAAACTAGCATATCTACAGATAGTCTAAAACATGAGAGCCATGAACATGAAAGTTAACTTTTTGCCTTAATACATGAGACAGTAAAACCGTGAACATATTGACTTTATTTCTCATATATTTCATCCACAGTTCAGAAAAGCACTGGATCCAACGGATCCAATACAAACGAATACTAGTTATGCAGGGGTGCAACTTGTTTGGTAGTAGTCTTCTGGCCACTAAAACAATAAAATCAAAATTAAAGGCATAAAACACAAGAAACCTAAAATAAAAGTAATAAAAATGAACTAAAAATGAATTGGGTTACCTCCCAATAAACGCCTATTTTAACGTCTTTGGTTAGACATTGGCATATTTGTTCAAGAAGGATAAAGTCTTGTAATTCATTTCAGTGTTTCATCCTCTACGTAATCTTGATAATTTTCGTAAGCAAAGTGATCATTAAGTACCAAAGTTACTTTTTTTCATTGATTAGTAGATGGCGCTAAACAAGTAAACAATGACTTTAATTCTTCATTCACTCCTCCATCTTGAGCAATTACCAATTCAAGATATTGGCCATCACAACTCCTAACTTATTTTTGTCATAAAATTTAAAAACTTCTGCTTATAACAAGGTCAATTTCACTAACAGAAATTATAGAATAAGAATTAGGAGAACATTGGCTAGAAAATGGAGGGGCATCACCACATTTGAAAATTATTCATTGGATTCATTTATTAAAGTGATTTGAGGTTTGGGTCTCATTTCTTTCTTTTCAATTGTATCTTTGGATCCTTCTCCTTGAGACTCTTTTAGTTCCTTGTCACTTGTCGTGATAATTGCACTTTCATCTTTCTTAAGTTTGATAATGATTTGTGAAGACAATTTTGCACAAAATAGAGAAGCCAATTGCTTCAATGTAGATATCAATAGATACATTTGATCCTCCAAATTTCTAATTCTCATTTCTGTCTCCTGTTGAAATTGAAATGTATTAGTAACTAGTAATTCAGCAGTTTTTTCAAGAGACATCTGGTTTGGATGATAGTTGTTACTGTTGATATTTATGTTGAAAATCTATTGGCCTTGCTGCATAATTAAAGTTGGAGTTGTTCCACCATTCTTAATCATACATGTTTGAATAAGGGTCATACCACATTGGAAACAAGGTTGAAAAATCTCAAAAAATATTGATTGAGGCACTCAGGTCATCTTAAAATGCGGAGTACATGTCAGTTGAATGACTTGAGACATAACAAATTCTATAGATTGCAATAGCCAATTTTTTTACAAGAGAGACTAGTGTATATAAATGTTGAACATTAAAAGAGACACAGGTCTCATTAATCCTATTAGTAATAAAATCCAGCCTATCATCAAAATATCGAATATTAATAGCTATAAACTAATAAAAAATAAAAGAAAATAAATAAAAAAGGCACCAGTCCCTGACAATGGCGTCAAAATTTGTGGGTATCAAACCATCAAAATTTAAATTTCTATTCTAAAAATTTAAATTCAAGTATAGCGATAAGTAGGGTCATCTTCTCAGGGATTGAATGATTTATTTTCTTCTAAAGCAAAAATTAAATAGGGATTTTGGAAAATTAAAAAAAAATCAATTTAAGTAAAAGCAATCAAATGAAATAAAATTTAAATTAATTCAATAATAAGCAAGCTCTAACCAAGGAAAAAACTTCGAAAATGGTTCATACAACTGCTCATTGATGCAATAACTATTTAATTTATTAATTAATAAATAGGTTATAATTGTCAAACAAGCGATAACAAGTAGCGCCCCCGCGTAACTGGTTGATGAGTTCTAAAGATATATGCAAAAATTTTAAAAGACTACTGGTCGACATGTCTATGTCTATGAGTCATGTTAAAATTGGCGAGTTGAAAATTTTTTATCAGAAAACTCCATATATTTTAGGTGTATCTGCATCTAAAATGATTGAAAAATTTGGAAACTACTTTCATCATATTGACTTCACCCCACCTTTTGTTTCACATCCTTAGCAGTGCGATACCCTTTTCCATGTTCAGGAAAGTTTCATTGTCCTATTTTTTTTTCTTTTGTTCTTTATTTCTTATATTGAGGATAATGTAAGGATTAAATGTGGGGGGTAGTATATTAGAAAAATGCAAGTGTAGACATTTTTATTAAAATTTTTTGTTTATTTTTTCAAATTTTATCCAATTTTTGCCATTTCTTGTGCATTTTTGTGGTTATCCTTGATAAACAATGGTTAGTTCTCAAATCTGGCTATTGTTAAGATTTTATGTGCTAATGTGTTAAATATGATGTGGTAAGATCTAAGGGTATATTTTTTATGAATATTTGAGATTTCGTAACTTTTACAATTTTTGATTAATTTTTAGATATTGTAAATATTTTTCTAACATTTTTTATATAAATTGGTTCAACTATTAATCTTAGTCCTCCATTTTTAAAAAATGAAGCGGGCTTGTGTGGTCTTTACTTTTTTTTGTGCTTATTTATGAAAAGCATTTGGCTATATATGCTAGTCATCGCTACTTAATAATCGGGAGTTTTCATCATAAGTGTCGACTTTCTTATCAAAAAATGGTGATAACTATGAGTATATGATTCTTAAACGATGAGAGTTGAGTAATCGAATTTCTTCATTTGGTAGATGCCGGAATTCGCATTAAAAGACTTATTTTTTCCTGAAAAAGCAAACTCAACTTTGGGGAACATTTAAGAAAAGAAAAATATTGTGCTAATAGTGAAAAATGAAAAAGTGCATATGAATATGGAAGTATGTG
The DNA here is from genome assembly GCF_003713205.1 of Coffea eugenioides. NCBI lineage: Eukaryota > Viridiplantae > Streptophyta > Magnoliopsida > Gentianales > Rubiaceae > Coffea > Coffea eugenioides. The sequence goes on along the minus strand of NC_040044.1, from coordinate 34,536,791 downwards.
AATAATTGTGCTAGCCTGTAGATTCGAGAGTTTTAATATCGAGATTTTGTTTAATAGTCAAACCATTTTACTGACAAATGCTTCTTGAATATCTTATATTCTTAAATTAAGTAGCCAAAAATTAGAAGAGTTCTTGATATTGAAAACTAATCGGAGAGACATCTCTTGGAGATTAGCAATTAATGCTTGACATTTGTTTTAATTATACTGGCAATAGATGATTTGAATAATAATCATTGTTTGAATTCAATTAATTAGTAGTACTTGATTAGCTACTCTAGTGCTTAAGAACTAGCACGACTTAGGTTGGGGGGAATTGATACGGTGCATGTTGGTTAGTGAAATTGCTAATATTTTCTTGTGATTTTGATCAAATATTGCATTATTGTATTAATTCTACTCATATTTGACAATTAATATTGATTGTAGGAATACGTCAAGAAAAAGAGCAAAAAGTGATTTAATAAAGATATTTTCAATAGATGACTCTTAGCAAGTTCCATGTGGGCCTAGCCAAATCCTGCTGTCAAGTTCCATGTGGAATTTGATTGAAGATTTGAAAGTTATCTTTATTAGTTATAGTATTCAATTAGTAAACATAGGATATTGTCTTTAGTAGTTTCTTTTTCCAAGTAGAAAAAATGCTATGTTTCCTTATTTCTTTTAATAGCTACAATCTAGGAGAAAAAAATAGGAAGTAGGGGCGGCTGATTATATATAGATATGAAAAATACAATCACTAATTCATTATTGTGCTTGTGCCTTTTTTTTTTTTTAGAAAAAAGTGTTACTGTATTAAGTGTAATTAGGAATTTAGTATAAATGTATTCGTAAATTTAGTATAACTAATTAATAATTTCTATTAGTAGACATATATAATTATTAACATAATTGATAATATCAATTATATTACATATACTAGTATACATTATACAATACATATAACTAATAATATCATTATCATACGTTTGTGACTAATTAAATTAAATATTATAGATATAATTGTATACATATATATTTATATATTTATTTTTTCTAGCGAGTGGCGGGGCGGGGGATGCGGCGAGGGTATACTCCTCTGCCTCCCCCTCCGATTCCTAAACCAGGAAAAAAAAAATTCCCCCCGCCCCACCCTATTAGCCCCTTGCGGGGCGGGAGTCTGCGGCCACCCATCCCCATTGCCATCCCTGGTGATTACTACTTCTGAAAGAGAAGAACTTTGGTTCATGATTGATTAGTCTCGGGTATCAAGCAAGAAACAATGAGGTCTCCTCTTCGCTTTTTCTTTTATTTTCTTATTGTCAAACGGTTATGCGACTTTCGTCAATAAAATTGCTTGGGTTATTCTTAACGGAGAGCAACTAATTTCTCATTCTAGTCAAGGGGTAACAAAGGATTTGGTTCAACTACAATTGTGAGATCTAATTATTTTTATCTGTTACTTTTATTTGTTAGTATTCGTATGTTTTTTTTATTTAATTTCTCTTGATTGTTTTATTGTTTGAATATTAAGGATCTGATATTTAATTCAACCTAACAATCTAATGTCAATTAAGACATTTAAATCCATAATTGTTTAATTATCTTAAATTAGTAGTAACTACCATGATTAGTTTCATGTTAGGGAAATATATTATCTAATTTAAATAAACTCTGGTAGCATGTTTATTGATTAGAACAGGGATTTTCTAGTTTATTAATTAGAACATGGCTTTTCTAAATTGTTGGTAGCGCGTATCTAGAGTTATTTCTTGGTTAAGAAAGTAATTAACGGCATACCTTAACCATCAACACAGTAAGAAAAAACTGATTGTCGTCGCTTATTTGGCAATTATAACTTATTTATTACTGAATAAATGAAATAATTATTGTATCAATGAGCACTTGTATGAACTACTTCCGATGTTTTCTCCTTGATTAGAACTTACTTATTATTGAATTAATTTATCTTCACTTTCTGCAAGTGATATGGAAAAACATTGACACAGTTATCCAGGTGGGAAGACTTGTGTTGTCCTGTCCCTCCTAGTCTTGCTATTCTTATTTGCGTCAAACTCTTTACTGCTTTGGCTGGGTTTGCTTAGAGTTTGACATGATTAAAATGGGATAATTTCTCTCAGTGTGTCAAAAGGTTTGACATTTAGAAGTAACTTGAGAATTTCATTAACGCTTAAGAGGCATGAGAATGTCATCACTCTTGGCTTTGTACAACTTGGGTTGGGGAAAGATGGCGGGCAAGGGCGGGGGGAGGAGGAGGGAGGTGGCTAGCAGGGAATGGGAGGATTGCGGGGTGGGGGGGCGAAGGATGTTGAGTGGGGAGGGAGAAGAAATCTTTAAAATTTTTAAAAACACCCCAAAAGAATTTTAAAATTTTACAATGCTACATTAATGTTTTTGAAATACCAATGCTACCATAAAGTTTTTGAGAAATATCTAATCCCTATAGACCCTTAATTTTGCAGGATTCAGTTCCAGTGGAAGCTGCCAATCCAATGAACTCAGTTGTGTCCGTTGCCGCCATGTCATCCACTGAACGCCGAATCCAAATCTTCAGCAGTGAAATTCCATTCCTTCTTACTGATATTCCTAGTAATTCAGGTGATGTTTACGTATATCTGTCATATATATTAGCGCAGGTTATTGAATTGCTATTTATCATATATATTTTGCAAATACATTTTCCTAGTGCATGGCTGATTTGGACCATCGGAATACTTGTTATTTGGATGGTGAATTGCAATATCTTTATGATAATTTACATTCGGTTCTGTTAAAAACATTCGCAATAGTTTATTTTATTAATTTCAGTATTATGAAATCCCTAGAATATCTGTGGATGCTTTTATTTGTTTGGATACTTTGGTATAGAAGTGGGACATTGCAGCAGATAGCATAACAGGGGAAAGAAAATTCTTTGGATAAAGATTATTTGAAATTTTTTTGTGTCATTAACTGTAGCAATATTTTTGATGTTACGATGTATGTGAGAGGGGTATCTAGAAAGGTAGAATGTGATTGCAGAATGCATTTAGGAGTAATAGAAAAGTATTTCTTTTCAAATAACGTAACTTTCAGTACTCGCCTTTGATTTCTGAGTATCATATTCTGCAGACGTGATTGCTAGTTGGCTGCCAACGTTGTTCTTCCTCCATTTAGAAAACAGAAGCTTTCTTACATCTGTTTAGACCTTGATCTTCTATTGGCGATCTTCTCTTGACACAACTAGTCCATAGTTATGAGATGTAATCAGGGTACTCTATCAATTGTCATGGTTTATTTTGGTATTTTGCCCTACTATTTTTTGTTTAAGGGGCTTTGTTAAGTCAAAGAAACTGGTAATACGTGATAATTGATGTAATCGGTAAGGTAAATCAATGGCACATTTGGAGAATTCAGAATTTATGGTTTAGAAATTTGATTAGCTATTGATAAGTTTCCTTGGCTTTAGGGATCTTGAAAGAAGGGGATGGATGTGAAGAATGCTTCAAAACTGAATATTGGTTTCTTTAAGAATCAGACTTGGCGGGATAATCATGAGGATATTTGACGCAGCACGAAAGCTTGGTCGGCATAACAACTTTATAGAAAAGCTTAGACATTGAATTTCCTCCAAACTTATAATAGCAATTTGGAATAGGATGAGAGAACATCCTTAAGAAGGTGAAAAATTGATTAGTAATTTTAGAAATCACTACTAGGAATCTTTAGGTATCACACCTAAAGTTGGGATGTATCACACAACACTAAGAAAGACCTTGAGTCTGTAGGAAAATTTTATTAATGACAAAAATCTGACTTCTATTTGTGGAGAAGTGGTTATTTATAGACACTAGAACAAAGCCAACTCTAATCCTAATTAGAACTTCTAACTAGAATAGAATTATAGTAGAAAGCTAGAAAGCTAAGCTTTCTCATTCCCCATAACTAAAATACTAATTACCAAAAATTATTGCTAAACAAAAAAATTCCATAAATCTAAAATTCCTGCAGCTAACCAAATTACTAAAATACCCCTACTGGTGAAAATCAGAAAACACACTCCATAGGATTCAAACCAGCTTCCAAGTTGGTTCGGTGTCATCAAAAGCATGCCAAATCAATGCTTGGGCATTCGACACATCCTTCTCACGCCTCCTATAAACCTTAGTGGATTTTTGCCACTTATCTCTATCAATATTGCAGAACGAAACTTTAAGCATCCTGGGCTCCTTTGTTTTGACTCATATGCAGTGAATAATGATCTTTGTCATTTGTATAGTTGGAGTATTAATTATCAAAATCAACTTGCAATTTTCCAGGGTAAGTAGAAAGCCTGGCGATGAGGGTGGTTTTGTGCCTTTGTGAGCAAACATGATCTATGATGATCATATTTATTCCACCTGCCAAGGTCTTTTTTATTTTGGGCAAAGTAGATAGTAGGTGATAAACTATGTACAATTGTAGATGCACTATTGAAATATACCAATTCTTTCTTTTTATCACTGATTCCTCAAAATAGTTCGCAAATTAGGGTGAAATGTTGCAAAAAAAATTCTTATCGGGTTTTATACACTAGATTTGTTGGCAATGTGCTGTAGCTTTCTATGTTCTTGCTGGGACACATAAGGCTGACTTAAAACCAATTTACCGCAAGAGTTTGTTGTTTTTTGTAAAATGTTGTTTTCAACTTCTTAAAAACTATGTTGTATAATTCTAATATAATGAGCAAACAAAAGCTCATACTTCACCTTCGAATATTGACTTAAAATTCTAGTGATGGATATACTTTTAAATCATGCAGATTTGTGTTCTTTTTGGGGATCACACATGCTTATATTCTGATGTATTCTTTTTCAGGGAATGAAGAGGTTTAGATGGCTTGTTCGTCTTCTTTAACTTCTTGGGTTGCAAGATCTGCACGTGCTTTTCAGCTAGATGTGATTTCATGTATTGCTTCTGACCTCAAGGAGAAAGGAGCACTTAGGATGGGTTATCTTCACTTTCTACAGGTGATATGGCAAAACATTGACACAATTATCCAGGTGGAAAGACTTGTGGTGTCGCGTCCCTTCTATAGTCTTGCTATTCTTATTTGCGTCAAACTCTTTACTGCTTCATCTGGGTTTGCTTAGAGTTTGACATGATTAAAATGAGATAATTTCTCTCAATTGGGTCAAAAGATTTGGCATTCAGAAGTAACTTTAGAGTTTCATTAACACTTAAGAGGCATGAGAACGTCATCTCTCTTGGCTTTGTACAACTTGGGTCGGGGGAAGATGGTAGGCAAGGGCGCGGGGAGGAGGATGGAGGTGGCTGGCGGGGAAAGGAAGGATGGGGGGCAGGACATTGAGTGGGGAGGGAGCAAAAACACCCGAAAAGAATTTTAAATTTTTATAATACTATATTTAAGTTGAAAAGGTTGGGTTTTTGATATCATTGAATGAACCTGCTCTTGTATCACTTTCTCTAGTAAATATCTTCTATGATTTATGTTTGTATGTTTCGCCTTATTCTTGGGGAGTTTATTTTTAATTTTTTTTGCTAGCAGCCGTCATCTTTTCATTGTGTTTGGACCTTTGGGAGAAGCCTCCCACTGGGTATTCTTCTTCTTCTATGCCTACCTATTTTATTTGCAAATTTTTTCCATTCTTTTTTTTTCTGATTTTTTTAAAGATGTATTTGGGGATAAATTGGTAACTAACGTTATTCCTTTCCTTTTGTTTTTTATGGTTATTCTTGCAGCTTTTATAAGCTTAACACCGATGTCACGTTTGATTCCTCAAAAAATAGAGGACAGGGGTGTGGAGTTCTTAGAGATAGTGGGGGAAGGGTGGTAACAACCTTCCTGGAAGATTTTGAGGAGGCCACAGTTGGTGATGTGACGCTACTCAAATTGAGAGCCATGGCCCACTTTGTAGAGCAAGCATATAATCACCTTGTAACCGAGGGAGAAAGCGACATAAAATTAATCCTCGAAGGTGATTGCTTGGATGCCTTTGTCGCTTATCAGAAGTACAAAAAAAGTTTGACTGAGAACAAGAAAAAGACAGATATAGGGAAGCCGAAACCAAAGACACCGACTCACTTTGTGCCCTTCTGCAGGTAAAACAAGAAAGACATTGTAAAGTTTTTAAATGATTTGAACTTTTTTTATTTGATGATGATTTTCTTGAATTGTCTCAGACGGATACATCAGGTAGAGACCCGATGTTCCCAGTTTCGTGCCGTCCATGTAAAAAGGACGCGCTACGCACTCGCAAATTTGGAATCAAAGCATAGGGCTGACAAGGTCAAGAGGGGTGAGGAACTATATGTCAAATATAGGCAAATATATTACGAGGATTCGAGGAATGCCAAGACAATGGAGATGTAGGAAAGGAGCTGTTGCTATAGCAATTTATTTTCGAAAGGTATTGTTCTACTGTTCTATTTGGAGCTTGCCCTGCAATTTCTTAGTGTTTTGCAAACTTTTGAACTCTTTCAAGTTTGTATCCTGTTCTTTAATTTTTTTCAGTTTCTATCTTTATTCACATCACAGCGCTTTGTAGTCTAATTGTTTATGTTAAATCTGGACATGCTAACATGAATCATAATTTTCTTTAATTCCACAATTTTCAAGGTGCGGTGCATTTTGATGTTGTCACAACATGAGCATGTAAAATGGCTTTCACTTACAAAAGGGAAAAAGATAGAAAATAGATTTCTCCCCAAATGGCATTCTCTCTCTTCGCACTTTTTCTTTTCCACAGCTGAACTCACCCCTAAAGCAAAAAAGATCAATCTGCTTCTGTTTAATCTTTTCCCATCTTTCTAGCAGTTTTCATCTCCATCAGATTTTTGAAGAAATTGGAAAGCAAATTCTATATCTTGAATTTTCCTGATCCCATCCGATTCAAATGGGAGGTAATTAAGCTTTCTTTTGCCTACACTTAATTTGTATGGAAATTTTAATACATAGAAGGAGATCTATTGTAAAACTTGCAATATAAGATTCTTACTGTGTTTTCACATTTTTTTAAAAAATATAATGTGATTTGAAGTGGAATTATGGAACTTTGGTTTCAAAATTCAATCTGCAATGTCTTTGATTCACACATATGTGATTTTAGCCCACTCTTCTAGGTTCTGAAATTAAACTCCGTTCATTTTTGTGGTTTTTTTCCATAAAAATTGGCACTATATCTGTAGATACCATCTACATTTACATGAAATTTTTCTATCCTAATTGTCAAAAAAAAAAAAAGATGCTAGGCAGTGTATTCTTATTAAAACTCCCAAGTATATTTTAGTGAATTCTAGGCTAAGGAAATTCGTAAAATGAGTAAATCAGAAAATTATGAGTTAGAGCCTTACTTGTTCAAGGTGTGAAGATGAAAGACTTTTTTTTTTTTTTTTTGGTTTCCGAACCGAAGAACCCATTGGAATAATGCATGACAAATTCATGTTTACAAGTCTCGGTCAATCTGGCTTTTGACAAATGTATGGTATTAGTACCACTATTAAATGACAAAGAGTCTAATCATTCCAACTAGAAGTATAACATATAGATTTCATAGTCAGCCGTGAAGCCAATCAAGTCTTGATTGTGAAAAGAATTTCCAAAACCTATGTAAAACCTACCTTGGTCCAGACATGCTTAAGGCTTATAATGATGAATCCAAAACCTTGAAAAATAAAATAAATAAATAAGATAACTATAGAAATAATAATGAAATCTATAGTCTTACATGTTCACGCCTTGAGGATGTTGCATTCTGTCTTCTCTTTGAACAATTCCTCCTTTCATTTAGTATAACTATCTGCACACAACTTTCTTTCTTTTGGGTTTTGGTCTTTGACAAATGGAGTTAAGGAAAGAAATAGATTGTTTAGTAGTTGTTTAATATCTTGTCAAAATCGTTTTGTTTAAGGACTCCCACTACTACTATTTTATCCAAGAGTAGGTTAGTTTGAGTAGATGTTTTTGTAACTTAGTGGTTGAGATAAGATAGGATACCAATAAAAACCTCTAAAAATATAATTGATGTAATTAAACTCTCGAAACTTCTTATCCATGCGGAGAAAGACCATATGTACAAATTAGGTCTAGTTTGAGTAATGCATATATGACCAAACTCATGTAATCTGCCAAGCCAATTTGATATTTGTGGTGATAACAAAAAAAAAAAAAAAAAACTATCATCGTATTCGTATTGTTATAAAACTCATTGAGATGCTCAAAATCTTCTGCATAAATTATTGTCAAATATTCATATTACAATATAATGACTTTGTCATAGCATTAGTAAAATATTTAGCTATGTCTCTTCTAGCAAAGAAAATTAGATTTTTAAAAGCTAACAAGGAAATCTTCTGAGAAAACCATTGTCGAATTCTTTTCGCGAAATATGCTCACTTTTGGCTTAATGTACAGGGCACATTAAGCTAAAACGTCGCTTTTTCAGTCTTTTTTTACAACTTTTACACAAATGAAACATATTGCAAATGATAATATGCTTTATACGACTGGAAACTCCACTTTGAGAATGAAAGATTTCATAAGGGATCACTCAAAATTTTTAGTTAGAAGATATGCGAAAAATCAATTAAAGTCAAGTTTTATAGATTTTCAAGTTTAATTCAACCAAATTTGGGGACTTTGAAAATCTGACCCAAACATCAAAGGAACTACTACCATGTTTATAGAGGAAGCCCATGTGGTCTAGCTTCAAATAATCTAAACTACTTGTGGAATTTTGTTGACCTTGGTTGATCAATCCTTGGTTTTGATGATTAACAAACCAAAATGTAGATTTGGGCTAATGTTTTTATGTGAGCAATTTGTTAGAAGAAGCAAAAACAGGGCACTCATGTGGGACGTCCGAAAGGAAGCTATCGAATGTCCGAAAGGATGAAGAACATCAAGAAGGAAACTCTGTCGGACACTCGTGAGGAAGCATCGGACGTCCGGAAGCATCGGACGCACGCCTCGGACGCACATCGATCGCATCGGACGTCCAAGAAATTTCGCAAAGATTTGATGACTCTCTGTCAACGTTCGGACGCAGGGTTCGGACGTCCGACAGGTGGTTTGGACGCAGGGTTCGGACGTTCGACAGGTGGTTCGGACGTCCGACAGGCCAACGGCTAGTTTTGACAGCATTTAATATTTGACCGTTAGAGAGCCTTTTGAAGCCATTTCTCACCTTCTATAAATACCCCAAAGCACAAGAAGACAAGAGACTTTTGCCAACACAAAATACAAACTTACAAGTGAGATTTTTGAGTAGAAAGATTCTTTGTTGGTTGTATAAGGGGTTGGGGAAGTTGGGTTGTGAGGTTGCTCAAGTGAAGGTTACTCTCTAGGAGAAGTAAAACCTTGGTGAAGGTGAACCTATCACTTGAAGTGGTAAAACCTTGGTGAAGGTTGCCTCATTTGTATAAAATAGTTCTTAATTGGGTGAGTGATCTTTCAAGTGTAGGTTGTTGAGGGTTATCTAGAATAGTTGTAAAACTCCTTGGCTCAACCAAAGTGTGTTTGGGGCGAGGAAGGAGTGAGCCTTCACTTGTACATCTTGGTTAGCATCGCCATCTATTGAAGAGGCTATTGGATTGATATTTGGTTTGCATTTCTTATCTTTTCTCTTTAATTAAGTTTTCTTTATTGTGCTTAAATTTGATATATCTTTGTGCATCATTGTGAAATTGTTTGTACTCTTTGGGTTGCACCAGGACTTACAATTGGTATCAGAGCTTGGTCTCTTTTGATCAAGCTTAACCGCTTAGAGTAAAGATCATGGCAACCATAAAAGTTTCTTTTTTAGAAGGGCAATCTATTGATAGACCACCTATGTTTAATGGTTCTTATTTTAGCATGTGGAAACAAAGAATGATGATTTTCTTACAATCCGTTTATATTGAATTATAGTATGTGGTAGAAGATGGTCCTTATGAAGCCAGAATAATTGACTCTATCACTAATTTGAGTAGATTAAAGACTAGACAAGAATTGAATGAAAAAGACAAGAGATACCTTTTTTTTGAATGTCAAGGCCATGTGTATATTGTACAATGCATTAGATGTAAATGAATCTAGTAGGATTAAAGGTTGTAAATCAGCTAAAGATATTTGGGATAAATTGTGTGTATTTCATGAAGGTAACCAAGATATTAAAGAACAAAAGAAATCTTTGCTTGTTTCTCAATATGAACTTTTCAAAATGCATCCTCTTGAAAATGTTGATAAGATGTGTAGTAGATTTTGTGACATTATTCAAGATCTTAAATTGCTTGGAAAAGAATATTCTTTTGGGTGAAAAAAATAGAAAGATTTTGAATGCCTTGCCAAAAGAATGGGAAAACAAAATAAATGCTATAGAAGAGGCAAAGGATTTAAATTCTATGTCCATTGAATCTCTTGTGGATACCCTAACCTCTTATGAATTAAAGCTGAAATTCAAAGTGCAAGAGGAAGAAAATGCAAGAATGTATAAGAGAGGCATAGCTTTTAAAGCATCTCAAGTGGGGGATAACCCATCCTTCATGGGTAATGAAATCATGGAAGTGGACAATGATATAACTCCTCACATCAAAAGTTTCAAGAAGATCTTCAACAAGAGATGTTCAAGAGGAGATTGCAAAATTACATGGGGTGAATGCAATTCAAAAAGAGAAAAAGAAGAGTTGGCCCAAATGGCACTAATGGCCATTGGAGAAGATGATGTAAGTTCTTATCACTCTTCTTGTGATGAAGATAATGAAGATGATGATATGAAAATTCTTATGATTAAAATGCATAAAAGTTTGAGAAAATCTTATGCTAAAAATAAAGATTTGAAAACAAAAATAAATGATTTGTTGGAAGAAAACTCCAAACTTTTTCAAGAAAACAAATGTTTGAGAATGGAAAATGATGATTTAAAAAAACAAAAAAGTGTTTTTGATTGCAAAAATAATTTGAAAAGGAAGTTGGAAGAGAAAACAAAGTTTTATGAAAAAATGTTGGAGGAACAGAATTTGTTAAAGAAAAGAATTAATGACTTGAACGAGTTTCTCCAAAATGAAAAACAAAAGTTTTCTCAAACAAAAGAAAGCAAATCTTTTCAAGCACAAATAAGTTTGCTATGATAAGAAATAAGAAAATTAGTTGCATTAAATCCGCCTATGTGCAAAATACTTCTATCATGTGTCACTTTTGTTGCAAATTTGGACATATGCAAAATGTTTGCTATGTAAAGAAAAATATGAGAAAAGGTATGAAATCCATGTGGATTGCTAGATCATGTTGTATTAACTCCCAAGGACCCTATAAAGAAAGGGTACCAAATGAAATTTCTCATATTTTAGGTACATCATGAAGATTTGATCCAGAAGTGCTTATATGGTTGGTAAGTACAATTTTGAAAATTTTGATATTCAATATGGTCTTGATTTTGAAAAAATAAAGGGGGAGTTTGTTTTGATTGATGTCAAAAGGGGGAGTAGGATTTATTGAAATTTCTTTGTATGTTGGCATTTTCTAAGGGGGAGTTTTATTTGAACTTATTTGATCAAAGAAATCTTCATTTTGTTTGTCATCATCAAAAAGGGGGAGATTGTTGACCTTGGTCGATCAATCCTTGGTTTTGATGATTAACAAACCAAAATATAGATTTGGGCTAATGTTTTTATGTGAGCAATTTGTTAGAAGAAGCAAAAACATGGCACTCATGTGGGACGTCCGAAAGGAAGCTATCGGACGTCCGAAAGGATGAAGAACATCAAGAAGGAAACTCTGTCGGACGCTCGTGAGGAAGCATCGGACGTCCGGAAGCATCAGACGCACGCCTCGAACGCACATCGATCGCATCGGACGTCCGAGAAATTTCGCAAAGATTTGATGACTCTCTGTCAACGTTCGGACGCAGGGTTCGGACGTCCGACAGGTGGTTTGGACGCAGGGTTCGGACGTTCGACAGGTGGTTCGGACGTCCGACAGGCCAACGGCTAGTTTTGACAGCATTTAATATTTGACCGTTAGAGAGTCTTTTGAAACCATTTCTCACCTTCTATAAATACCCCAAAGCACAAGAAGACAAGAGACTTTTGCCAACACAAAATACAAGCTTACAAGTGAGATTTTTGAGTAGAAAGATTCTTTGTTGGTTGTATAAGGGGTTGGGGAAGTTGGGTTGTGAGATTGCTCAAGTGAAGGTTTCTCTCTAGGAGAAGTAAAACCTTGGTGAAGGTGAACCTATCACTTGAAGTGGTAAAACCTTGGTGAAGGTTGCCTCATTTGTATAAAATAGTTCTTAATTGGGTGAGTGATCTTTCAAGTGTAGGTTGTTGAGGGTTATCTAGAATAGTTGTAAAACTCCTTGGCTCAACCAAAGTGTGTTTGGGGCGAGGAAGGAGTGAGCCTTCACTTGTACATCTTGGTTAGCATCGCCATCTATTGAAGAGGCTATTGGATTGATATTTGGTTTGCATTTCTTATCTTTTCTCTTTAATTAAGTTTTCTTTATTGTGCTTAAATTTGATATATCTTTGTGCATCATTGTGAAATTGTTTGTACTCATTGGGTTGCACCAGGACTTAGAAATTTTTTTTTTTTGGGTGCTGGAGAAGGCAATAGGTCTTTACTTAGGAACTAGATGAGGTGATGAGACACCTTTACTATCAAAGACAGCAATTACTTAATTGGTTAATTGAACTTGGTGGACTATTGAAATTTGTTAACCCTTCAGGCAAATTTAGGCTCATTTTTTGCAAAGTGATTTGTGCACAGGTTGCTCTCCCTCCAAACATGCACCGACATTCCCAGTCCTATGGTTTACAGGTTTGAAAAACTCGTAAGGATACACTTCAAAAACTCTAGGTGTTTAAACTCATCTAAGGTCAAAGAGATCATTCTTTTCATCCTCTAATTCATGGGTTCAAACAAGATCTTTAGTTTCTAACTAAAAGCTTACTTGATTCTTAGAATCAACTTTTGAACCAAAACTTGAGAAAATTTAACCATAATATCCCTAATTGATTAATTGCTTTTCATGGCAATTGTTTTAGTGTATTTCTAAACATAAATGCATGTCAAATTCCATCACCAGTGCCCATTAAGATTATACAACAAGCTTTACACATAAGCTACCAATAAACAAGCGCATACCTTATCATGTGTATACTAGCAAATTCTCCAACCTTTTGACCCTTTTTGAAGCCTAATTTCTTGGATTCATAATTATGGTGGGAGAACGATCATTATTCTTCATATCCTATTTTCAATTCAATAACTAACTATTAGTCCCTTGATTTCTATCCTATCCATGGCAAATCATCCAAAAGACAAGGTACAAATTAGCACCCAATTTTTGGACTTGGTATCATGTGTTAGCCTTAAATGTCATATCTTTCTAATGCATTTACCCTTGGCAATCTTCTACGAAAGGATTACTACCACTTGTCTATATCCATTGATTAGTATGGGGTAAGATCAAACTTCTATTAGTTATTGCTACTAAGGTTAGTAGTTCGACCAGAGTAATATAGTTGCAGCGTTAGCAGCAGTTTAGTTAAGATAAAAAAGAACTATTCATAGAGCTCTTGAAGCAAAATGGCCCCAGAGTGTTTCATTCTCCTTTCCTTCAATGAGGTTTCATCCTCAAAACCTAAGGAACGTAATACTTAAGCTGAACCAACATGATTAGCAATGTCTTTGCAATTCATCTTGCACTGCCAAGATTAGATCACCTCAATTAATTCATCACGCTTCTGCTGCGTACTCAAATTTCCATGCCAATTTACAATTTCGTCGCAATATACCTTAAATGAACATAATATCACTCATAAGTCTGAGATTCAAAATATCGGCCTAGAATGCACTATAGAGATCATATCCTATAAAAAAGCGAACACCATAAACATCATCACTATGATTTCAACTTAAGATATGCTTACAATCACAACTTCATCACTATTGCAAAAAGTGAACATTATCTCGATAAGTGGATTCCTTCCCAGCATTCATAGCTAGTCACAAAAATCTCTTATTTCCCTTTAATCCTTTATCCATTTCATCCCAATTTTCACGATCACTAATATTTCAAACATTATTTTAAATTCTTTTAGATCATATAATCTAGGTTTTGTTACTATTAAAAACAACGAGAATATCTTATTTCCTTTAATTCTCTTTTTTTAAAAAAAATTTCAATTTTCAAAATCACTAAAATTTCAAACAACATTCCACATACTTTCAAATCATATAACCTAGGCTCTGATACCATTAAATGACCCAAATCCGGGTCCTTGGGCCGGATTCGCAACGTGGCATGCCATATCTATGAGACTTTACTCCCATAAATATAAGGCATCATGATCATAACTTACAAAATTTCATTAAAATTTAAATCTTACTTATACCAATGAAATACATACACTTCACTAAATTGCATCTACAAAATGTTTTACTCCAACTTCTCAAAATTAAACATCTATCTATATACCTTTCTCACTTATCTTTTAAACATACACGAGTCGGCTTTCTTGATCTGCAAAAAAAAAGATAAGTAGACGTGAGTTGAGCGATGGATGCTCAATAGATAATACTTACTCCCCTGTTGGATCATGTTGCTATATACATATTATATACATTTGCAATTTCGGTCACACTACATCACATGCATGCATCAATTAAAAATATTTATCATCTCATTTCATATATTGCATAAATATACTTCATTGAAGGTGAGTGGCATGTACTTAAGTGACCTCCGTTTGACATAACACTTAGTCCCGCAGGTTCTAGAGGTGGCCCTCGTCAGACATGGCATAGAAACACACATAACATCACATGATTGTATTCATTAAACATACTTGCAAATTGCAAAACATATCAATCATATCACTTCATTTCATAAACATAGCTCATAAACGAGTACATGCAATATTCGGCTTTTGAGTACTCGTTCTAGAGATTAAATATTATGTACTCGTTCTAGATGGGCAACCAATAGGTTTCATGACTACTAATTGGCCTTATTATATACATGGGTCAATCGGCCGGACTCTATACCAAACTACATGACAGTCAATCAGTCGGGTTCTATACCGAACTATCATGACCGTCAATTGGCTGGACTCTATTCCGAACTACCATGACCTTGTTAATCGACCGGACTCTATACCAGGCTACCATAACCATTAGACAGGACTATAACCCATATCGTTTACTTCATGACCGTTTAGAAATTTTCGTAATATAAAATCATTTCACACGTCGGACGCACCTTTCTTTTTCTTCATGAAAATATGCCACTCATTCCATAAAATATAGCATAGCAAAACATTTTAAGTATTCGTAATTTTATGCTTACAAAACTTTTGAAATAGGCATACATGATCCATTTCTTCCGATACCAAAATAAAGCTCTTATTTGAAAAATATTCATATTTAATACTTTGAAAATATAGAGGGGCAAGTACCATCTACCTCAAACTACATATTGAAGAGATTCTTAGTGCGCCCTCAAACTTGCTTCAAACCTATAACCAATAATATATATACCTTAATTAATTCAATTATCTTATTCTTAAAGTGTCTAGTCCCACCTTAAACAACCTAGAAAACATGCCGGGCATGCACTTGAATAGTTTCCCAATAAAAATGGAATGGTTCCCCTTCCTATAAAATTTCCTAATTTAGACAGTTTCATTTCATTTTTTTTCATTTTCAGAAAGTTCCTCGATTTGAAAGCTTTTCTCCTTTTTTTCGGCAAAAAAAAACCAAATAAAATCTAGTGGTTGTGTCTAACTTGTCCGAACCTGAGGGCTTACTTTAGTACATGCAAAGCCTTAAAATTTCTTATTTTCTACCTAGCAGCACCTGATAAAATGTTGATACCCTACACTAATTGAAATATTACAGACCATGAACTAAAAGGCTCTAGTGGTAGACACAATTCCAGGTACATTTTTAGTGAATTCTAGGCTAAGAAAATTCGTAAAATGAATAAATCAGAAAATTATGAGTTAGAGCCTTACTTGTTCAAGGTGTGAAGATGAAAGACTTTTTTTTTTCCGAGCCAAAGAAACCATTGGAATAATGCATGACAAATTCATGTTTACAAGTTTGGGTCAATCTGGCTTTTGAAAAAAGTAAGGTATTAGTACCAATATTAAATGACAAAGAGTCTAATGATTCCACCAAGAAATATAACATATATATTTCATATAGTCAGCCATGAAGCCATGAAGCCAATCAAGTCTTGATTGTGAAAAAAATTTTCAAAACCTATGTAAAACCTACTTTGGTCCAAACGTGCTTAAGGCTTATAATGATGAATCCAAAACCTTGAAAAATAAATAAATAAGATAACTATAGAAATAATAAAGAAATCTATAGTCTTACATGTTGACACGTTAAGGATGTTGCATCCTGTTTTCTCTTTGCACAATTCCTCCTTTCATTTAGTATAAGTATCTGCACACAACTTTTTTTCTTTTGAGTTTGGTCCTTGACAAATGGAGTTAAGGAAAGAAATAGATTGTTGAGTATTAGTTTAATGCCTTGTCAAAATCGTTTTGTTTAAGGACTCCCACTACTACTATTTTATCCAAGAGTAGGTTAGTTTGAGTAGATGTTTTTGTAAGTTACAAAACATTCCCCCTCAACACCCACTATCCTTAGTGGTTGAGATAAGATAGGATACCAATAACAACCTCTAAAAATATAATTGACATAATTAAACTAAATTGGTATTAGCAAAGAGGGATAAAAAAATTTGGGGTTATACATCCTCATTTCTAGATCAAATTCACAATTTGCAGGTGATTGTTTCAAAACTCAAAGATTTAAGTGTTGAAATTTCAGAAGCATTTCAAGTGGACGCTATTATTGCCAAGTTGCCTCTTAGTTGGAATGACTATCAAAAGAAATTGCTCCATACTTCTGAAACTTTAACTGTAGAAATAGAACCAACAGGATAAAACAATTCAAGGCAAAACTCAAAGTCAAATAAGTATTGCAGCGGAAACAAAAACCGAAGGAACAAAAACAAGGACAAGAGCCAAAAACAAGCAGAGCTCTAGGAGGCACCAATGTATCTTATTCTTCTCAACTCACGGCACAATGGAAGAGGCTACTAGTAGTGGTATATATAGACCACTTAGTCTCCTAAAACTTAGCTTCCGAAATACAATTGTATTTGGACTTAAAAAGCACTACCGACTAGGAAAACAAGACCAACAATATAACAATCTTGATTTAACTACTACATAGCCTCCCTTAAATCAAGATTTTCAGTTTTCACCATGCCGAGCATTTTCTTCAATTTCATGAACGCCTCCAATTTGAGCGGCTTTGTCAAAAATATCAGCTATTTGATCTTCACTTCTACAATAATCAATGACAATTTCTTGCTCTTGAACTAACTCACGAATAAAATGATACTTGATATCAATATGCTTGCTACGTCCATGAAAAACTGGATTTTTTGTCAACTCAATTGCAGACAAACTATCACATAATATTTTGGTAGGACCGTCTTGCTTGTGTTGTAAAAATCCAAGCATTCTCCGCAACCAATGTGCTTGAGTAGCACTACTTGTGGCCGCCATGTACTCCGCTTCTGCTGTGGACAAAGCAACCACCTGTTGTTTCTTTGAGGACCAAGAAAATACACCAAATCCCAAGTAAAATGCATAACCAGAAGTGCTTCTCCTTTGTATTGTGTCACCAGCCCAATCACTATCAGTGTATCCAACAAGGTTGTTATCATGTGAAGATGAATAAAATATACCGTCAGATTGCGTACCTTGGACGTATCTCAAAATTCTCTTAGCAGCTTGCAAGTGAGACTGGCGTGGAGATTCCATGAATCTACTAATCAAACCAACTCCATAAGTGATGTCAGGTCTCGTAGAAGTTAAATACCTGAGACTCCCCACCAACCTCCTAAAATAAGTAGCATCAACAAAATCACCAGTACCATCTTTGGTTAATTTCAATTTTTCTTCAACCGGCGTCATCATTGGTTTAGCCATATCCATCTTAAACTTCTTCAGAATATCACTTGCATACTTCCTTTGTGAGATAAAAATTCCATCATCCAACTGATGAACCTCAATACCAAGAAAATAAGACATCAATCCCAAATCTGTCATCTCAAATTGACTAATCATGGCCTCCCTGAATTCAGAAATTAGTTTGGGATTGTTGCCTGTAAATATCAAGTCATCCACATACAAGCATACAATAAGGACATCTCCTTCAGGGTTGAATTTGATGTACAAAGTGTGCTCATATGGACATCTCAGAAAATCATGCTCAATAAAATAAGTATCAATGCGAGTGTACCAAGCTCTAGGAGCTTGTTTCAAACCATATAATGCCTTTTTCAATCTATATGCTTTGCCTTCTTGACCCTTTCTAACATAACCTGTAGGCTGCTCAACATATACCTCTTCTTCAAGAAAACCGTTTAAAAATGCGGATTTCACATCTATTTGATGAATTTTCCAGCAATTATTTGCAGCAAGTGACACAATCATACGAACAGTATCAAGTCTGGCAACTGGTGCAAAAATTTCAAAATAATCAATACCTGTCTTCTGCTTATAGCCTTTGACAACCAATCTCGCTTTGAAGCGATCCACCTCTCCTATTGACTTATACTTGGTCTTATATACCCATTTCACTCCAATTGACTTCTTTTCAGGTGGGATAGTGGTCAACTCCCATGTATCATTTTTCTCAATGGCATGAATTTCTTCATCCATTGCACGAACCCAATGATCATCTTTGATAGTTTCTTTAAATGAGATAGGGTCACAATCTGCAAAAAGAGCAAAATTTACAATTGTTTTATCAGTTAAATCATCATCTGTGCCAACAACATAATCATCAAATCGGGCTGGCATGCGGCGTTCTCTCTATGGTCGACTGGATATCTCAACCTGAATAGTAGAAGTTGAGGGATCACCATAAGAGTGCACAACTTGCTCCACTACTTGCTTACAAGCACTCGGTCCCATAATGGGAGAAATAGATGGATATTTTGGTGATGTCTCGAGATCTTTTCTAGACCAATCACAAACTCCATGTTCATCAAAAGTTACATCTTTGCTAACAATCACCTTTCCTGTGTTTGGATTGAATAACTTATACCCCTTTGTCTCATGACTATATCCAATAAAAATACACTTTTCTGCTTTGTCATCCAATTTCTTTCTCAACTGATCTGGAACATGCGCATACGCAAGACAGCCAAATACCTTGAAGTGAGAAATATCCGGTTTCATGCCAGTCCAAACCTCTTGTGGGGTCTTCCCAAAATTGCATCTAGTAGGACACCTGTTCAAAACATAAATAGCGCAAGATACTGCTTCTGCCCAAAGGGATTTAGGAATACCTTTGGAGTGCATCATAGATCTCACCATGTCTATCACAGTCCTATTCTTTCTTTCTGCCACACCATTTTGCTGAGGTGTATATCTAGCTGTCATTTGATGTTTTATACCACTTTCCGCCAAATAGTCATCACAAACAAGATACTCAGTGCCTCTATCAGTTCTCAAAATTTTAATAAAGTAGTCACCCTGCTTCTCTACATAATATTTGAACTTTTTAAACACATCACATGCACCAGATTTATTTTTTAAAAAATACACCCATGTCTTCCTACTGAAATCATCAATGAAGGTAATAAAATACTTACTACCACCATTGGAAGGAACTTCAACTGAGCATAAATCTGAATGAATCAGTTCAAGCGGTCGATTAGCCCTCCAAGCCTTGCCTTTTGGAAAAGGATCCCTGTGCTTCTTTCCCAAAATACAAGACTCACACTTCTTGTCAGGAAACTCAACAGAAGGCAACCCAACAACTAATTTTTTTCTTGCAAGAAATTTCAAATTCCCAAAATTCAAATGCCCAAAACGCATATGCCATAACCAAGAATCATCACAAGTCACGGAATTAAAGCAAGGCAAATCACCACAGTTAAGAGAAAGAGGCCACAAACGACTACGGTTCATTTTTACCTTGGCAATTAATCCCAATTTCTCATCACTTATGGTGTCATCACCATATTTAAAATGCAGATCATAACCTTTCTCAGACAGTTGTCCCAAACTCAACAAATTATGATATAAACTTGGCACATAGAAAACATCAGAAATATAATTTGAAGACCCATCTTGCAAGATAATTCTGATTTTTTCTTTTCCAAGAACAGGCACTTTTTCATTGTTTTCAAATCTCACAGATGCATGAAAAGATTCATCCAAGTCAGAAAACATCTCCTTTTTACCACAC
Organism: Coffea eugenioides; assembly: GCF_003713205.1. Classification (NCBI taxonomy): domain Eukaryota; kingdom Viridiplantae; phylum Streptophyta; class Magnoliopsida; order Gentianales; family Rubiaceae; genus Coffea; species Coffea eugenioides. The sequence continues at coordinate 34,516,543 of NC_040044.1, read as the reverse complement.
ATATGATTACTACAACCAGAATCAATAAACCAATCATTCTTCATAGACTCTTCAGATGTAGAACTAGAAAACAACAAGGTCTCCTCTCTATCACTACTATTTTCAGCCACTTTAGCATACACCTCTTCATTGGACCAACATTCATTCTGATAATGACCAATTTTACCACAATTATAACATTGGACATTAGATCTATCATGCCTTTGAAAATTATTTCTTTGATTTTGTTGTTGACTATTTTCCTGATCCCCATTAAAATTATTTCTGGGTTGGTAAGAATAATTACCTCTTCCACGACCACGAAAGTTACCTCTGCCTCCACGTTCTCTACCTCTGAAGTTCTGGCCCCTTTGATTTGTGTCCATACGATTCACCCCCTCTTTTCCTTTTGGGTGATCTACCTTGGCTTGTATCACCTCCTCTACTGTATCCGATGGCTGCTGATTCAGGGACATCTCATACGTCAGCAATTCACCTTCCAATTCAGCAAGTGACAATTTGTCAAGGTCCTTTGTGGCTTCAAGGACCGTCTTCTTGGTGTGAAATTTGGTAGTTAGAGATCTTAGAACTTTTTCAACAACTCTAACCTCTTCCAAATTCTCACCATTGGACTCCATATCATTGACAATTTCTTTAATTGTGCCAATAAAATCTTTAACTGACTCCGTGGATTTCATCTGGGCCAACTCAAATTGTCTCCTAAGTTCCTGCAATCTGATTTTTCTCACGTTAGCAGCACCTCGATTTGAGTTCACCAAAATTGTCCAAGCCTCTTTTGCCGACTTTGCATGTATAAATTTTTCGGCAACATGCAACTGGACTTGAGTGTTGAGATAGTACATTGCCTTGCAATCCAACTGTCTATTTCTCTCTAATTCTTTAACTGCATCGCTTGATAATTCTATACCTTCTATCGGCTCCGTATATCCTGTTTCGACAATATTCCAAACTCCAATATTTTGGAAAAAATTCTTCATCATCGACCTCCAAGCCTTAAAATCATTTTTACCATCGAAGATAAAAACGTGACAATTGTGCAAATAATTTGGATCCATATTTTAATTTCTCAGGATCTCAAACAAAGCTCTGATGTCACTTTGTAGAAATAGAACCCACAGGATAAAATAATTCAAGACAAAACTCAAAGTCAAATAAGTATTGCAGCGGAAACAAAAACCGAAGGAACAAAAACAAGGACAAGAGCCAAAAACAAGCAGAGCTCTAGGAGGCACCAATGTATCTTATTCTTCTCAACTCACGGCACAATGGAAGAGGCTACTAGTAGTGGTATATATAGACCACTTAGTCTCCTAAAACTTAGCTTCCGAAATACAATTGTATTTGGACTTAAAAACCACTACCGACTAGGAAACCAAGACCAACAATATAACAATCTTGATTTAACTACTACATTAACTTTAAATAATGTTTTAAAACATCTAAGGATAGAAGAAGATGCAAGAAATTTTCAAATGAAAGATGTGAATAGTGAATCTAAAGTGAAGGTGGAGAATGAATCTAAGGTAAATTTTGTGAATGAAAGAAAGTCTTCCAATTTCAAAAGGAAAAAACTTGAATATATTATTTCTAAGGACAATAGAAAGAAGAATAGAACATACTATAATCGTGACAAGAAAGGCCATTATAAATTTGAATGCATGTACGACAAGAAACAAAAGACTAGTGGTGCTTCAATCGCAAATTTTGTTGACAAAATTTTAGAAATCGTTGCTATGATTTCACTTGGTATGGTGACTGAAGTGAACATGACCACACCTAATTCTTTCAAGAATTGGTGGTATGATTCTGGTACAGCCATTCATATGTGCAATGAGAAGAGTCAATTCAAGAATTATGCAATTCTTGAAGGACATGAAGTGGTGATGGCAAATAGTGTAAGGGTTAAAGTGCATGGAAAAGGTTGTGAATATTCAATTCACTTCCGGTAATAATTAGTCCTCACTTATGTACTTTATGTTCTGGATATTGTAAAGAATCTTATCTTTGATGATATTCTTAAAAAGAAAGGGTTGAAAATTGTACTAGAGGCTAACAAAGTGATATTGTCCAAGCATGATGTATTTGTTGGAAAAGGCTACTCTTGTAATGGCATGTTTAAATTGAGTATCAATAAAATTGATGATGCTTCTCTTTATTTTGTTGATTCTTCTTATTCTTTGTAGCATGATAGATTAGGACATATTAATCACAAAGTGCTACAACACATGTCTAAAATAATCTAATTTCATTTAGTGACAATGTGAATAAGAAGTGTGAAACATATGTTCAAGCCAAGATAATAAGATTGCCTTTTCCTAAAGTTAAAAAAAATTCACAATTGCTTGATCTTGTGCATTCGGATGTTTGTGAGTTGAATGAAATTTTAATAAAAGGTAGTAATAGATACTTCATCACTTTCATTAATAATTGCTCTAGATATGTGTATGTATATTTAATGAAAACAAAAGATGAAACATTTTATATGTTGAAGACATATAAGTCTTTTGTTGAAAATCAATTAAATAGAAAAATCAAAGTATTGAGAAGTGATAAAGATGGTGAATATTTTTCTACCGAATTCTCAACTTTTTATGAAAATAATGATATTGTACATCAAACAAGTGCTTCTTATACTTAACAACAAAATGGTTTGGCTGAAAGGAAAAATAAAATTTTTGGAAGATATGGTAAATATATGATTTTAAGTTTTAGTTTGCCAAAAAATTTGTGGGGTGAATCTTTATTGACTGTGTGTTATGTGTATAATCATATTCCCTCCTTGAAGACTAAAGTGTCTTCTTAAGAATTGTGGAAGGGAAGAAAATCAAACTTGAGTTATCTAAAGGTTCAGGAATGCATAACTCATTATAGAGTCCCGAAAAATTTAAAAAAAATTGGAACCTAGGGCACTTAAAAAGTGTGTTCATTGGCTATGTTGAAAATTCTAAAATTTATAAGTTACTTGATCTTGATTCTAATGTAATTGTAGAATCAAGAGATGTTGAATTTTTTGAAAATAAGTTTCTCAATAATTCAAGAGTTGGAAATGATCCACAAAGTGAACCAAGTTCTTTCAATAATCCTGATCCTTCTAATGGTATAAAAAGGAAGGATTTGACGCTCTTTTTGAATTAAGGAGGAGTCAGAGACAAAGAAAAGAAAAGAGTCTACCCTCTAATTTTATTTCTTCACAAGCTCTTGTCTTTCTTGTTGAAGGTAATAGAGATTCTCTACTAAATAAACTCCAATTTTATTTAGTGTAGAGGATGATGCTAAAACATTTAGTGAAACTATGAAATCTAGAGATTCAGCATTTTGAAAAGAAGCTGTAAATGACGAAATGAATTCATTTTTATCTAACGGTGCCTGGATCTTAGTTGATTTACCGCATGGTTCTAAACCTATTGATTGTAAGTGAGTATTTCGAAAGAAATATGCCAGGGATGGATCCATACTGACTTATAAAGTTAAATTGGTGGCCAAAGATGTTAGACAAAAGGAAGGTGTTGATTATTTTAACACATATGCACCGGTATTGCATCCATTAGAGTAGTTTTGGCTCTAGTTTCAATTTATAATCTTTGTGTATATCAAATGGATGTCAAGACAACCTTTTTAAATGGTGATTTTAGATGAAGAGATGTAAATGAAAGAATTTGAGGATTTTGTGTTACCCAAAAATGAGAATAAGGTATGTAAACTCGTAAAATCATTATATGGATTGAAATAAGCACCTAAACAATGTTATGAAAAATTTGAATTTGTTTTACTTTCACATGAATTTAGTTCAAATAATGTTGATAAGTGCATTTATTTTAAATTCAATGACAAGTATGGAGTGATCATTTGTTACTATGTAGATGACATGCTAATTGTTAGCATTAACTACCAAGTGGTAGTTAATACTAAGAAGTATCTCTCTGTTAAGTTTAAAATGAACGATCTTGAAGAGGTGGATATTATCTTAGACATTAAAATTAAGAGGCATAGTAGGGGATTTGCACTTTCACAATCACATTATGTTGATCAAATTTTGAAAAAGTATCAACATTTGAATATGGAAGAGACTAGTACTCCCTTTGATCCTAACTTTAAATTATATGAGAATACTAGTAATCCAATTGTTCAATTAGAATATGTAAGTGTAATTGAAAGTTTTAATGTATGCAATGAGTTGCACAAAATCAGATATTTCTTATTCAGTGTGTAGACTAGTTAGGTATACCAAGAATTCTGGTAAAGATCATTGGCAAGCAGTGACTAGAGTTCTTGGTTATCTTAAAAGAACCAAAGTTTGGGTCTCTTTTACAATAATTTTTTAAGTATTTTTGAGGGGTATACAAATGCTACTTGGATAACTAATATTGGTGATCAAAATCCTACTAGTGGATGGATTTTTATACTGGGTGGTGAAGCCATTTCTTGGATTTCAAAGAAACAAACTATGATTACTCATTCCACCATAAAAGGTCAATTCATAACTTTAGCTTCTACATGCAGAGAAGCGAAATAGTTTTGAGATTTATTATTTGATATTAATCTGTGGCCACGTCCTATGCTTGCAATTGCATTGCATTGTGATAGTGAGGCTATTATATCTAAAGCATTGAACAAAGTGTACAATGGTAAATCTAGACATATAAGTCTAAGAAACACTTATATTATGCAAGTGTTGAATGATGGCGTTGTCACAGTTGTGTTTGTAAGAACTTGTAATAATTTAGTAGATTCGTTGACTAAAACTCTTGCGAGAGGCTCGGTGAATTTGATAACGTCAGGAATGGGGTTAAAACCTTTGCCTATAATCACTAGCAATAGTAACCCAACCTTCTTCTAGTACTATCCCTAGTTAGAAAGATTTAAAGAGTAAAAATAAGTTGCTAATAAGTGATTGTAAGTACTACAATATTTGTGTATACTATTCCAAGTGATAGTACATTATGTTACTCTTAATTAAGCAGGTTGAGAAGTATTCTCTTAATAAACATATTTCTTAGTGCTTTATTTATTAAAGTTAGAAATATAGTTTATCTATATGATCATAGAAGTGGTGCCGCTTCTAGTAAAAGTTTAGGATATTCTTTTATACATGATCATGAACTAGGATGACCACATGACCGGTAATAGTGCTAAAAATGATATGTGATTGTTGGATGCAAGTTGATTAGTTCATGTGTGTGATAATTCTACTCTAATTTCAAATCTTGGTTTAAGCAATCTAGTCACCTTGAATTGATTAGAACTTGTGAATTATTTGCACTAAGGAAAAGTTTAAAACGAAAGTTACTTTTCTTTATGCATGATATCACAAGTGTTGGTCTAACATTTCATACTACAAACTAAGTGGAAAAATGTTGGAAATTAGTTTGTAGTATGAAAATGATCATGACTTCTGACATGATTGTAGACATCAAAATTTTGTCAATTTTAATATTTTCTTGAATTTTATCTATTTAATAAGTTATTTATTTTCTTGTATTTTAATGTGCATCTTTTTTCTTATTTTTGTAGGTTAGTTTTAAGAAAAAAAAGAAGAGAAAAAAAGAAAATCAAGATATCAAAAATCATCCTAATCATTTTGTTTCACCAAAACCACTATTAACCCATTTTTACACTCCATCCTCGTTGACCTTTCTTCTCATTTTGGTAAAAATCCATCATATTATTTCATGCATCTTTCTTGTCATTTGGTGAAAAAAGCATTATTTTTGGAAAATACAATTCCACTTATTTCTCCCCTGTCTCTCGGCCTTCCCTCTCAAGACAAGAGGAGAAAAAAAAAGACTCCCTTTAACTTCTTTGCTCTCCCTCTCGGCTCACGGGCACATGACACAAAACACAGAAAAAAAAATCTCGAGCTCTCGGACTTGCTTCTTCTTTTCTTCCAAAACACACACCCATTGACAACAACTTCCCTTCCAATCCCCCCTCTCGGCTTTCCTCAGCTTTGTTCCCCTCTCAAAAAAAAGGGAAGAAAAAGAAAAAGATGGCAAAATAACAAAGACGAATTATTACTGCCATTGAAGTTTCCATTGCCGGAAAATAGTCACGAGTTTCTTCAGCAAATCTGCAATACTAGGATTCAAAGGCCACTAAGCTAGTTGAGGTATTCTTCTCATTTTCTCTCACGTAGTTAACATTTTGCTTTCCTTTCTTGTTTTTTCATTTCATTTCTTTGTGATAATGGCTGTATTGATTGTTGGTAAAAAATTTTGGAAGTTCAAATCTATCCAGGTTTCATGAATCATGTAAATTTAAGTTATGCCTTGTTTGTGTTTGGTAAAATGCTAAAATGAAAAATGAATCAAATTAGTGAATTTTTGTGCATAGTTTCGTTAAGATAGATGACCCCTAGCTAGCACAGGGCCTGGAAAAGATTTTTGATTGTCCAAAATTTAAGTTTTGACCTCAAAAGCAAGGAATGGATTTTTTTTAAAATTAGGGACTGTTTTGTCTTAATGTAGTCTTTTATTGTTGCTTTCTTGTCAAACTAAGATCATAGTTATGTTGTCAAAATCATAAGGAGTGTTTTGGTATAAATTTTATGATTTTTAGTGGTGATTATAGTGTTTTTAAAAAATAAAAAACTGGATTTTTTTTGGGATTTTAGCCACTTTCGGGTCTTTTTTTTGTAAAAACTAACTTCAAAAACGAATTCTACGCGAAAAATCGAGTGAGAGGGTGTATTTTGGTGAAAGTTTGTGGCCGAAAAAATCGTCGGTGACCGGCGGTGGTCTGGCAGCGGCGCCGTCATCGGCGCAGCTGACGGCGCAGCCATGGCCGCCTGGGTTGATGCCTCAACCCGCCGGAGTGGAAGAAGAAAACTAAAGAAAGAGAAAGAGACGAAAAAAGAAAAGAAAGGGAAAAGAAAGAATGAAAAAAAAAAGGAGAAAACTTGGGCTTGTTTCTTTATTTTACACTTGGGCTTTTTTTTTTGTTTCATGAAGATAGCGTGCATTTTCGTCTTGGGCCGAATGGCTCTGGCCCAAGAAAATAAAAAGAAATGGCCCGATGGTTTTTTTTCACCCAAATGAGAAACCAAAATTTTCATTTTAGCCCCTGACTTTCAATTAATTTCACTATGGCCCAAATAATTTTAAATTTCTTTCAATTATGCCCTTAATTTAATTTTAATTTGGTCTCTGAATTTTATATTTGTTTAATTTGGACTCCTAAACTTTTGAAAAATATATATTTTTGCCCCCAAAAGTTTTCTAATTGTTGAAATTTTGTCCTTAGTGACTTTTGACTCTCTCCATTATGATTGTTTCTTTTCTTTAATAGCCAATTATGCTACTCTTGAGTGCATTTAACTCATAATTTTTAGATGTTCTTAAATTTCTTTATATTTATCATATTAATATAAATTTAGTACTTTTACTGTTATTATTATTATTATTGTTTCCAATTAAATTGGTGTTATGATTCTTTTGTTCATTTTGAATATAAATAGAGCAATTTGACTCCATTTAGTCACCACTTGAAAAGGGAGGTACCCTTATTATAATTTAAATGTCAATTACATGTTTTTATATGCTCCTACGTGATCCTATGTGTTTATGTATTTTGGCATGCGTTGTTATTTATTTAAATTCAAATGTTCATTTAAATTTTCTTATGTTTGTTTAGTTAATTTTATAATTATTTGGGAGGTATTTAAATACCTCAAGATGTAATAGATAGATAATATTTTTGCAAAAATTTTAATTAGATAGACTAATGTAATAGATAAGATAAGTAAGTTTATTTTATCATATTTTTCCCACTTTAGACTATAATTAGATTCTCTGTTGTAATAAATAGGATAGATAGGTTTCTTTTCTTATATTTCCCTATTTTAGATTGTAGTTAGAGTCCCCACTGTCATAGAGAGGTTTTGTGTATTTATGTGGCTTATGTGTTATGTGTTTTATCCGCTTTTCTAAGGATTTTTGCATCTCGATATTATGTTCATGTATTACGTGCTACGTGCTCTTATTTGCTTAACTGCTTTAATGTATGCCTTATTTGTTTTACTATATATCATGAATGCATGATGTCACCACACTAGTCCAACACTAGTTGTGGCTTCTCCCTTCGCTTACTTGTTAGTCCAACGCTAGTAAGGATTTTTAGAAATGGGTTAGTCCAATGCTAGACTCTTAAATCGTTCATGCGTTAGACTCATCTTTGTGTGGCATTCATTATATTTCATGTATATTTTTATTTTAGGATTTTTTCTCATTTGCATGATATTTCCTATTATATTATCCCCTACTCTCTATATGTGTTAATCATATCATTTAGAATTGCACCTTATTTAATAAATTGTAAAAAATAAGTTAATTCATGTGCTTGTCTAGATTAGGAGCATTACTCTTTGAACATGGGAAATGAGCAATTATAACTTTTAGTTTAAATATCTCATTAATCCCTGTATAAGAAAAATTATGTCACGAGCTTTTGCCTCTCGTACCTATTATATTATATATAATTTAATTTTCTTTTGTTTTAGATTTCATTTTTGCATACTCGTGACCCTTTTGAGGGATTATTTTGGTCTTCGCAATTAATGCGATTGATATCAATTAAACCCTTAAATGGACATTTTGTCCCTTTCGATATTTTCTATAAATTTAGATTTGCATCCATATAGAAAGCATTCAAACGTGATAAATTTAAGGGTTAGATTAGGAAAATTTTGATTAAATCTCGCAACTAACTTAGAGGCTGCCTCAGGTTTGAGTTAATCGGACATTTGCCTTCCCTTTTTTCAACTGTGATTTTCAAACTCATTCTCTTGTTTTCAAAGACTTAGAGTTGTCGAAAATGTTTTTATTTTATTTTTTATTTTTATTTTATTTTATTTAAATTTTGTTAGAAAAATATTTTGGGTGACTTGGTACACACAAACTCAATACCAAGTGACGACTCCTATTTTTCTTAAAACCCTTTTTAGACTAAGTTTTGGGCCCAAACTGTCGCATTCTTTAAAGTCCCATTTCAGGCCCTTTTTTTATTTATTCTCCAAAATCAAAAACACATTTTTTCACTCGCCTTTTAATAAAAATTCATTTCTTTTGTAAATGTCTAAATTTTATTTTTCAAAAATGGGGCGCGAAAATGATCTTTCAGTTTTATGTCTAGAAGTTTGATTCATGAATTTCCTACAAGATTCATTGGTATTGGTATATCTTCTCAAATTCATTTATGAAACCACTCAATTCATGTACTCGGTGTACAAGATTCATAAATTATTATATTAAGTGAAGATGCATTGATGCATCTTTTCAAGTTCATCAATTCATAAATTTGGTGTACTATATTCATGAATGGACCTTGAATGAGGTTCATATACTTTGCTCTTGTATTGCTTATAAATAGAGGTAGTCTAAGCTCTCTTGTGGTAACTTGTACTTGAGGTATCTTAGAGTTGCAAAACCAATTTCTTGTATCCCTTTGTTGTGAAAACTAAGATTAAACTTGCTATAAATTAGTTTTCTTTTCCATTGTATCCTAGAGGTAATTTGTCATCTCAACCCAGTTAGTAAGATAGTGGGGGCAAATAATAGCTTTAGAAGAGTGATCACACACCTTAACTGTAAGATAGTGGGGGCAAATAATAGCTTTAGAAGAGTGATCACACACCTTGGAAACCCTCTTGAATTTTTCAAATTAGTTTAGTCAAATTATTGAAATTATTCTTGTAATAGCTTTGTAGTAAGTTCCATACACGTATAATCCCCATTTTCTCCAGCAATTCATCGTTTATCTTCTTTTGTTTCTTCCTCCCCTATTTTAGCACGTTAAGAAGTGCCAAGGAGGACGGGTAAGGTAACGGAGGTCATAACAATTAAACAATTATTCAAATCTTGGAAAAGAGATTCTTACCTATTTGATATACTTTTCTGGCTAGTGTACAACTTCCACATTATGTAGATTATGTGGTCAACTCATCACACAAAAATGGTAATAAAAAGAACATGATTTGAAACTCATTCTTTAGAAGAAAGGTTTTTTCTCTTTTGGTAATTTTATTTTTTCACAAGGTAGGTGAGCATGTTTTGTTTCCTATGCTAAGGAACTACCTCTCACTATATTCAAATGCATCTAGAACTTGAGGGAATCTAGGTAAAGAAACAAATAAGGACAAGAATTGGGGAACAATATATGCCCTAGTATTTTACAATCATCATTTCATGCAAGTCCCTATATTCCTTTCAACGAGGTAATCCAATGTTCATCAATACTTAGATACAGGAACACGAGGCAATAAGAAATTCTTATCCTAAAAAATGCTTTGATTTCTTAATGCATCTCTAATGAATATCTAATAGATAATTTGTAGGCAAAGAAAATTGAGAAAAAAATAAAACAAGAACCTCCCTTCTTGATATCTTTGAGGATTTGGAAGAGGTGAAGGAATAAAGTTGACCTGTATTTTGATAAATAATGAACAAAATATTCTAGTACGACAAATTCAATTTCTTTCTTTACAACTTACATGCATTAACAAAAGCAAGTAAATTCCAAGTAAAAGCCAAGGTTATATCAATACTATATAAAAAAGTGTGTTGGATTATTTATATTTTGACGTTCTTTACTTTTTTGATAGATCTATGTTACCCTCGTCAACAAACTAGAAGATTATGTCAAGATTATTTTTTATTGATTAATGTCCTATCATGACACTAATACTAATACTACTGGCACGATTAAGTGGATTCACTAATATCCTAATAGAATATTAATATTAATACTCGCTAATATTAGTAATCATTAACATATAACTGTAATCTATGTATATATATATATATATATATATATATATATATATATATATGAAAATAACTATTTTAATCAGAGTTATTTCTCACTTCTATATGGCATGCCTAATTGAAGAGAATTAACGGGTTATGGGTCACTTGGGCTTTATCCATATTGAATCCTATTTGGATTATATTATATATTTAAAAATTATCTCTAATTTTAAAATAACTAATCTTATCTTCATGACATTGCTTTAAAAAATAACTAATCTTATCCTAATGATGTTGCTTTCTATCAAAGTATTACATATATAACTATAGTAAAACATTTTTCAAAGCACAATTATTAAAACCTTATATTCCAAATTACTTTCTTGATCACAATTACTCAAATCTTATATATCCCAAATTACTTTCTTTCACCACAATACTGTTGATTAGTATTCAAATTGTTCATCATTTCTTCCCTAAATTTTGAATTAATTTAGTGTAGAAAAGAGAATTAACTATTACATCGATAGATTTACCAATATTATTGAAAACTAAATATTTAGCAATGAAGAAAAATGAATTGCTAGATTTTTTCTACTTATTAAATATGAATATATAGTTCTAGATTTATGGTCATTATAAAAATTTAAATTATTTAAAAGAATATTTGTCAAAAAAGAATATCTACCAAATTTTTGATATGGGGTACACGATTTGATATATACTATCATATTATAGTGAAAGTACATAAACAAATTTTTAAAAATTAGTAAATAATTGAAGTTTAAAATACATTATTTTTTAAAGTTAGTATAGATGAATATGTAGGATTGTTGTTATTTTTGTATTTAAATTATTTATATTTGTATAAATTCACAATAAATTAAAAAAAAGGACCGTACTAAGGCATGGGTAAAATTCTAGTCTCTTATTAAGATTCTAGGGTAATTTACGTTAGCTTCCTTCTAGGCTCTTGCAAAAATCAGAGGCCTCTCCTCTTAATTTTAAGAATACCAGTAACTTCCTCTATTATTCGTTAACTAACTCCAAAAAACCTCACCTATTCATAACTAAGGGAAGAAATTAAATAATTTTGTTATTAATTCACTTTAAGGTTCCCAAAATACCCTTGTATTGACAGAAGTTGATAATTCAAAAAAATAAAGAACAAAGAGTGGAGCTATTTTTTTTCTTCAAAAATTTTTGAATATAAAAATTAATTACACTTAGCCCCCATTTGGGGATGCGGTGCTTTTTAGTAAAAAAGCACTTTTAGGTGTTAAAAGTATTTTTAATACGTTTGGTAAATATCATCCCATAAAATTAGAAGTGAGGCTTTTGATATTAAAAACACTTTTGGCAAAAGCTCAAATTTGATGCTTGTAAAGTAGCTTTTGTGATTTAAAAATAAAATATTAAATTTAATTATTTTATCCTATAGAGATAAATACATTTAAAAATTTTCAAATCACACATTATCTAATACAATAAGAACTTATTTAACTATGTATCCAAATAATGTACTTAAAAGCACTTAAGCACTTTAAAACTCAATTGAAAAGGTACTTTTCAATAAATCACCACAGCCCCAAAACGGGCCCTTCATTGTATGTCCAACCATGAAAGTTAGCGCCATCAATTTCTTTTATGGCAAAATACAGAAACCTTCCTTGGTTTGCTTAAAGGTCACAAAACCTCCCCTATTATTTGAAAATACTCGAAGAACCTCCTTGTGAGACTAATACGGAAACCAGACAGAAATTGTCTAACTTAATGGTTAACAGAATTAGAAATTTTCTGGTTGTGCTTCTAATTTTCTGGTTGTGCAAGACACAACCAATACCCAATTTGTTGTGTAAAAAATATTGAAAAATTCCCTGTCACTCTCATTTTTAAAGTTAATAGAACATGGAATATTTTAATTATTGTCATGTTCAGAAACCATGTCCAAAATATTGAAAAATTCCCTGTCACTCTCATTTTTAAAGTTAATTGAGTACGGAAAATCTTAATTGTCGTCATGTTCAGAAATCATGTCCATGTGCAAAGCATTACAGTAGCAGGGTGATTAAAGTAAAATCCATGTCGATGTGCAATTAAAACCAGAGAAACAAATATAACTGATAACAAGGGTAAAATACCAAAAAAACTCCTTGTGATTTGCCAAATGTTTAATTTAACTCCCTCTGGTTTGAAAACCTACACTATAGCTCCCTGTTGTTTCAACTAAATTAAAATTTGGACGACAAGCATCCAATCTAACAGTTATACGTGAAATGTCAATATTATCCCTATATAAATGAACTCCCTATAGTTTACCAAATGTTCAATTTAACTCCCTCTAATTTGAAAAACTACATTATAGCTCATTGCGGTTTCGACTAAATTGAAAATTGAATAAAAAGCATTTAACATATAGTAGGGGCAATATTGACATTCACATACAACTGTTAGATTGGATGCTTTCTGTTCAATTTTCAATTTGATCGAAATTACAGGGAGTTATAGTGTAAGTTTTCAAAGCAGAGGGAGTTAAATTGTATATTTGATAAATCATAGGGAGTTTTTGATATTTTACCCATATAACAAGGAAGCTGCAAAATAATTGAAGAATGAGATATGTTAAAAGTCATTGTCCCCCTAGTTAGGATCTGTTCATTGAACAATCCCTTTTCAATGAACCAAGGTATGGCACTCGGAAGTACTTATCTGTGCTAGAAATTAATCAGTGCATGACCAATTCCTAAAACCAAAATTTAAACAGAAACCAAATTATATCAAACAAATCATGATTGACAGCAAATTCTATTTGTTAAGACCCAAGACATGTGAAAAATTAGAACCAAGAGAGTAGGAGCTGGGAAAATACTTTTTAACTGGTCTTTGGTCCTAACTATGATAGTCACTAACATGACAATGTAGTAAAAGTCAAAACAAATAGATGAAATTGATGTTTCTAGGTCTATCAAGCGATTGTTTCCAATGGAATTCATCCACCAATTAGACTGAAACAAAAAAAAAAATTGAGTAATTAAAAGATACAGAGAAAATACATGCAATGATCAATTAGGCTCAGATCTATAAAAAGAGGAGGCAAAATAGAGGGGTGCATCACCATGGCTGCAAATTCTCAGTTACATATGTGAATGACTCCCATCTCATCCCACATGCCATCTGAGTTGCCTAGCCAAGATACGAGTTCGAATTTACCTCTGTGCATTTTGCCATCAATAACTCAAGAAAAGATTTGCATCATCACAGCCCGAAAATATACACAAACCTCAATGCCCAAAAGCAAAAAGGCATCAATAATTATGATTATTCAACATAGATGCAGCAGCAACAAAGAATTAAGTTAATGATGAAACAAGCATTGCTATCTTAGCAGATTTTTCAGAAATAGTCTCCAATACAAAAAGGCCTCATTTGATAACATTTCTAGTTTCTAATTTCTGCAAAGGGATGTTAATTTCTTTCTTTTTTAAAAAAAAATTGTTGAAATCATAGGCATGAAAACAGAGAGGGGCAACAGCCCTTTAGGAACTCCCAAGCTCTCTGTTGCCTCATTCACTTTTTTCTTGAGTTGTGACAAATATAGTTCCCTAATTTTAACAAAAATTCATAGTGGAATTTCTTCTCTCTTCAATATCTATTAAGAAAATGGATTGGTTCTTTTCAATCCCTTTCTTTACAAACATGCAAGTCTACCGTATTAATACTCACATAATGGCCCTAGGTAATGCCCGTTGTAAGTATGTCCTCTTTGATTAGGATCAATGATCTTTTATAAGATCAATGCGTCAGATTTGTTTATCAAAGTCAAGCAAGAAGAAGAGCACCGGCATGGCTGCAAACTCAATTGCAGTTCTAGAATAATATACTCCAATATGCCATTTGAGTTGCCTCATCAAGATACGGTTTAAATCCAATTAGTATGAAGCTTGAAACATGACTCATGCCATAGTATTATATCATCGCAGCCTAAAATGAATAGAATAAAATCACCTATTTTTTATTTTCTTCATCTGTTTTGAAACTCCAACAAAAGATCTAACTAAAACACAATAAATTAGCTATTAGTTCAATTTAGAACATACCTTAATGGAGGAGTCCTAACCTTTGTCATATGGTTCAAAAATTTTGATTTCCCAGATAATAAATAGCAGCCATAATCAAGAAGATGAATATTAGAAGATTATCTTGTCAACATTGGAAAGGAAAAACAAAAGCAAAGCAAAGAAAAATTTATGCCTTTTAATATTTTCTTGGTAGAGAGAAGAATAAGCAATTTTCTTGCTCTTTTCTTGAATAAATTGTTGACCACCATAGGCCTCTTTAAATAATTGATCCAACATATGATTCTTGCAATTAAGTTCCTTTCCATTTCTATCTTAACAAACCAAATGATCTATGGTAAACTTTTAATAACAATAGGAAATCAACTATACAACAAATTTAAGATAGTTCTCAGGGTGGCAATGGGATAGCGTTGGGGTGGGGGAAGGAGGTGGCAATGGGGCAGGGGTCCTCACCCTATTGTCAAACAACTCCCCCATCCCCGCCCATCCCTCGCCTCATGTACTCAGCCCCATGCCCCGCCCCGTTTTTCTTGCAAGAGAAGAAATCAACCTACTATATTTAATAATCTGCTTATTCACGGGACAATTTTATCATGCATTCTATTTCAAAATATTCAATAAAGATATGCTCAAGTATTTAACTTTAGATCATTCAACGAGTTGCAAATACTAATAATTAAAGAAAATTAACAATCTGTCAATACCATGAAAATGATATTAAAACATTCGACTGAAATGTAATAGGACCAAGTCACACAATTGTAAACAACACTAAATAAAATTAACAAGTTATCAAGATGGAAACAAAACACAGGTTAAGTTACAATCCCATATTCAACAAGTTAAATTATTATATTTGTGTATATGTATGTATTATATATACATCTATAAATATATATAATTTTTTTTGTATGAAAGGAATGGGACGGATGCATGTTGCCCCGTCCCCTGCCTTGTTTTAAGGCAGGGGAGAATTTTCTTCCCCCTCCCCCTGGTCCCGCCTCATTTCGACTTCCATGTGGGCACTCGCCATCGTTACCATCCTTAGATAATTCGAGCCATTGCAAGACATTAAAGAATCATTCGACATACAAACATAAAGGCAAAAGTAAAATCTTTTTGTTTATGATCAAACAGTAAGCTAAACAACATCTCTCAAATCATTTAATACTCCATAACAATGGGACACATAAATTTTCAAAAAACTAAACCAGTGTAATGGTACAGCTACCTTTAGAAGCAAATCATCAAACGCAAAGCATACTACTATTGTAAGAGATGATCGCACACCTTAAACACCGGATGTTTACTTTATTGTGCTTCTTCTTGATTCTTTCAAACCTACAAAACAATCAATAATAACAAAAGCAAACATTTTTGCTAGGAGGTCAATTTTGGAAAAAAAAATGCTAGAAAAACTCAACAATAAACTCATCAAATGGTTGAAAATTGATGCGAAAGTGTGAGTAGCAAATAGGAGCAAGGAGGGGAGATGTATAGTGCTTTCATCTCTTTGATTCTCTTCTTTTTTTGGGAAAAGAAAAGAAAAGAAAAGCTAAGAGTTCCCCAATTTTCTCCTTCCAAGTACAATCATAATGTGTGTAAGCAAATTTTGTACCAACAAATCAAAAAAAGTAGGTGATCTAAAAGAAGAAGACGATGCAACCAACCGCCTACAAGGGTAGTTAAATTGCTGTTTTCTTTCATCTGAGATAAGAAGAGAAGAGAAGGGAAAGAATGAAAAAGAAAGCAAAAAGCTGGTGAGCAAAACGTCAAAAATAGCTCTCAACAGTTAGCTACTGTATTTGGGGCTAGATATTTTTTCTGGGCAAAGTAGTAATTTTAGATAAAAAATCGCAAATACCCTCAACAGTGACGTACTGTTCGGACTAGTAGTCAAAATTCTAAGGGCATTAATGGCAAAAAACTTTTTCCACAGTAGCACCAATTCCCAACATCAATGCCCAATCTATTATGTAACAAATATTGAAAAATTCCTTGCCACTCTTTATTTTTAAACTTGGGCACAATTGTATCTAATTCTTATTCTAAATTAGAAATAAATTACCCTTTTGAAAAGGTTCAAAATTCTCATCAGACTAAATAATCATTCATCTAAATCCAATAGCACAACCAATTCCCAACCTATTGTGTAGAAAATATAATTCAGAACACCTAAATTGTAAGTAGTGACAATTCTTATGTAGATATATATAATGTAATAAGGTGTTTACAATAGTTCACGCCCACCTATTAAAATTGAAGAAGTGTTGATCCTAACAATATTAGATATGAACATTATTTTTTATTTTTATTAATTGAAATACCAACCTAAATACTGTTATTATTTGCTGTTCTTTTTTTTTTTAAGTTTAAAAATTTTTTAAAAGCATTTTTAGGCTAGAGGATTAAAGTTTTAGCTGAAAAGAAATCCGATATTAGAGATTCTTGTAGAAAATTTTATTAAGTTCAGTGATTTTGTGATATAATTGAAAAACTTTTGTGGATTGCTTGCATCATTGGTCATCAGGTTGTAAACATAGCATGCCAAATATGCTTACTGGCAAGATGTGGAAAATATTAAGTGCATAAATTATTGCTTTCTAGCAGTAGCATCTCTCCAATGAAAATCAAAATATTCTATACTATGTTGCATTTGTAAATGTTTGATCAATAAGAGTAAGAATAAAGAAGCAAAGGTAGAACCTTACTTTTAAATGAAATTACATAATATCCTTTCCATTTAAAAAGTATAAATTCATACACCTTTACAATGAAGATACCAGTTTCTAGGGATTACATTCATTCACCTTCAGCTTAGAATATTATTTTTTACATGAAAGAAAAGGAACATTTGTACAACAGACAAGAAAATGTAAAAATGGCTTTCAGTAGAATGATTGCTTTCATGGCACCTAGCCATCTATAAAACAGAGAACAAAGAACACAAATTGCTTTTAGTAGAATGGTTGTCCCCATAAAGAGAAGTCATTCACTTAATTTCTTAAGAGTTAGAAAAGGGGAAAAAAATCTTACCTTCAAGCCAACTTCAAGTAGAAAGAACAGAATTCTGGAGAAGGGAAATTCAAAAAAACCCAAATCCTCCAATACTCTCCTACAAATTTTCCATGTCGTCAGTCATAAAATAAGAAGAGAAAAAAAACTAAAAAGCAATGCATTGAATGTTTAGAGAATGAAAAAAATTACTCAAGAACTTATTTTAGTCATTAGAGTAATATCGAAAGGATCAAAACATGTCGTAATCATATTTAAAAATGGGGCTAAATTTGTATTAAAAGTTTAGAAGAACACATTCAGCTACACTGAAACTAATAAAATAGGAAAAAAATGAATTTTGACAATCAAAACCAAGACTCAAATTTATCTATAAAAGTCAACCAAAGAAGAAAAGCATCCCCATGGCTACAAAGTCGGCTGTAGTTGGGGGATAATATTCCTCAAAATGCCATCCTGTAAGAATTATCTATAAGATGAATCCGAAGGCTACGCATAATTTGGGGAAAAATTTGCTGATTTTTTGGCCAAGAAGTACAACCTAATCTAGCCAAAAGTTCCCCATTTTCCTCCTTCCAAGTAGAATTATCCTGTGGGTAAGCAAATTCTGAGCAAGTAATTACAAAAAAAAAGGAGTTTATTTGACATTGAATAAAGGAGAAGACACCATCTGCTAAAGCAGTTGAACTGCAGCTTCTTCCTTTCGTCTGATGAGAGGAAAAAGAAATAGACGGGAAAGAAACAGGAAAGAAGCAGAAAAATGGTAGGCTAAAACTAAAAGTCAAAAGAAGCAGCAAGGGATAGTACAGAGGAAGAAGGGAAAGACGCGGATGAACAGGAGAAAAAGTGCAGGTGAAAAACCAAAATTCAGCCCAAATAGTGAGCTACTGTTCTGGAAGCCTATTATGTTTAGAAGAGCAAACACGTAATTTTAAGTAAAAGGACAGAAATGCCCTAGAATAGTTATCAACTGTTTAGACCAGGGTACACTTTATGAGGTTATTGTCGAAAAAAAAAACACAATAGTTACTTCTCTCCCATGTTTTGCCACGTGGATCAACGTGGGAGAAGAAGCCTTAGGTTTTTATATATATGTAATAAGATAGTTTGAAATATCTTTAATATCCTTTTGTTCTCATTTTTTTTATTTTTTTCCTTTTTCTTCTACCTGTAATCCGATGCCTACCGCTACACAACCTCTCATCACCACCATTAGAACAGAAGAAGAAATTCTTTTACATTTTTTTCTTTTCCTTTCCTCATTTACTTGTTTTCTTTCTTTTTCCTTTTTCTTTCTTCATTTCATTCCAATTGCCAACACCAAGGCTATATCCATTGCCGTCACCACCACCAGACCTTCTCAATTGCCGCCACCACCATCACCGCTACTGCTACAAAATCTCAAATTGATTAATACTAGAAAAAACCCATGTCTACAAATGGATAAAAAGCCCCAAAATTTGAAGGATTTCGCTGCAATTCCTCAATCAAAACCACCACGAATCTTTGCAAATTCCTAGATTGATTAACCCTATAAAATTCTAAAGTTTCAATGGATAAAAACATCAAATTTTCAAGGACTTCTCAGAATTTGTCAATCAAAAGACCCGTCGCTATCCACTCGAGCAATGGAAAATTTCGGAATGATTAACCACATAAAATCCACCATTCAGTATGGATTAAAAACCCCCAACATTATCTGCAACTAGGATGTTTTTATTACCACAAGAGTATAAAAGAAAGAACAGCTGAGAGAGAGCAAAAGAAAGGTGCTTTTGCTTGGGCTCATAATTTCAGTTAACCCGAGTGACACGGTGCAATGTGGTAAACTAAAATAAGTTTACACTTGTTAGTGAGTAAAAAAATTGGGGAGAATTACACCAATAGTCTCTCACATATCCCCAGAATAAAAATGATCATTTTTAGTCCCTAGCAAACAAAAAATAATCAATTTTAATCCATTTGCACTTTTTCGAGCGATTTTTGGCTGAAATTTGTCACATGCACATCACATGCCCAACTTTTAAAGGGTAAAAAAGGCAAATCACTTATCTGTTGACCAAAATGTAAGCGACTATTAATCGTCAAAATTCTCCTCCTGTTTATCATCTTTATCTTAAGCAAACCCTAAATCTAAACTTCACACTATGGTAGAAGCACCAACTTGTAATTGTGGTGTACCAACGAGAGTGAAAACGTCGTGGACAACTGAAAACCCAGGAAAGAGGTTCTATAATTGCGCTTACTATGAAGTATTCACTTGAGTTTTATTTCTTTTTTATTTCAGAAATTGTGAAATTTGAAAAGGTAATGATTGAGTTTGAACAATATGGCCATGATTACGGCTATTTCAAGTGGTACAACACAAGTAGTTATGACAGGTGTGAAAATTTGTTAGACACACAAGATGATTAACGAAGAGGATAAAAGAGTTGGAGGCAAAGGTGGAAGAAACAAGCCGCAAGGAGAAAACGATGAAATTATTGCTGTTTGTGAAGTCTAACTTGAATGTGTTATAAAAAGTCGAAAAGGAACAGGCTTCTATTGAAAGATGATAAAAGATGATAATGGTGTGATTATGACTAAAGAAACAATAGAAAGTGAACCAATCATTTGCATCAAAAACAAGAAAAGCATGCATTCCATTGTTCTAAAACAAAGTACATAATCCAATAAAGTACATTAATTAGAATATGCCTTTCACCAAAAAATGCATGAAGTAAGAAGTCAATTCCATTGTTCCAAAATAATTGTCTGCCGAAGTCAAATACTAGTTAAAAATACAAAAAAAATTTCCATTTAGTTCTCATCATAGGAGCTCAAATTTGTAGCAGCACCTAGCGGTCCTCTAAGTTAGCTTTTCATCCCCTCCTTATAGCATTTTTAGAATTAGATACCTTTATAGTTGGTGCCTTCTTAGGCCTTTAAAGACACAAATGAAACAATAAGAAGGTTAGACATTGTATACAATATCCGAAATCTGATATATGATATTCGCAGTAGACAATAGCAATTTATATACAGCCAGTCCAGGTGGATCCCATGGGTGTCTCTTATAGAGAGCGGCCAATGTTGAGTCATAACTATTTTGAACGTGTCCAAATTTTTTACATATACCATATCTATACTTGACTTTCTTACCCTGACCATTTTCAACAAAAAAAGATTAAGCAATAGTATTCAAGGAAGTAAACATGCTACACAATGGAATTAGTATGAAGAAATAGAGAAGTATGAACTGGAGATGTTTCAATCACAATTCTTGACGTTTGAGCAGGTGGTTGGCTGTTTGTAGGTTCACATGGGAATTGACTGATGAGATCAAACAGCATTTGGTCACTTATATCAGTCTCCAAGCCACTTGTACCAATTGCTTCTGGTATAAAGCTCGACTTTTTGTTTGCACTGTGAGTAGTATTTTGAGGCTGGTAATTAGTCTGCTCAAGTTGAGACTGAGATGATGTACTTACTAGATCAGGGTTTATGCCATTTGGAATTTGTTGTTGTGGCTGAGAGCTGCTTGTAACCTCAGTAGCTTATTGCTTGACAGTTCCTTGCTCATGGTTATTCGAACATTTCCCACTGTTGTGGGCCTTGTGTTTGCACTTTCTACACTTACACTTCACTAGACCCATTCTAGACAGACTTTTGTATGTCCTCGAGTAATTGTTGTAGCTGGTGGCTCATCTACTTCTCTTCTTGTAGCCTTCTTGGGCCTACCAGGAAGCTTGATGGTTTCAGGTGGCAAAATAGGCCCCTTCTTCAAATCTTTCCACAGATACGCACCATTGAGAGGATGTATGATAGGCTCATATGCCCTCATATAGGCCTCTTTTGAGTAGCACTCGTGAACAAAGTTCTCCGAAAGCTCATTTGCCAAAGCAATGACACTTGCCATTTAGTTCTCACCTTCTACAACTATAAGTTTTACTAGCCAAATTCACAGTATATCTATCCACATACATGCACCTCACCTCATAATACCAGTCTCTAGAAGATGTAGCTATGCAAGCACTAGAAACATTTTTTTCTTCTTCTGGTTTCTTTAAAATTTTTGGAGACATCTTTCCTATATATGTCTTTATTTACTCCCTCTTATTCTACATTCTAACCATTATAAAAAGTCTTGTAGTTTCTAACATACCTAGTATAGGCCTCTCCCTTACTTCCAGAATGGTGGAGTTGAAACTCTCACATGGGTTGTTCAATAAGACATCACATTTAGGGAAGATTTTGAAGTATGCTTTGGACCATTGTTGAGGTGTTGTGTTGTCAAGCAGCCATTGAAATGCACCCTTATCAGTTGCCTTCAAGGCTTTCATCAAAGCCTTGAATATGTAAGGTGCTCTTGCAAGTGCCCAAATTCTCTCCTTCAATGCCAAATTACCATACAGCTTTTTGAAGTTATTATACATGTGTCTCACACACATCTTATGCTTCACATTTGAAAGCAGATCCTTAATAGCTTGAGTCAGCCCCTTTTGAAAAAAAAATTAAAATCAAATTGTTTATCAGCAAAGTAAAACGAGAAACCTCAACTTACACAAAAACATAGAAAAAGACACTTACACACCTTTTGTTTATCAATAATGAATATCCAATTACTTTCATCTCTGACTTGGAGTTCATTCACTAGTTGCAAGGCCCTCTTAGGTGGTAGCCATCCATCCCAACAACAAGCCTACAACCAGCTAAAAAACCTGTCTTGCATGCATTAAAACAAACATACAATGTCTCAAACCTATCTTCTCCCTTATCATCTTCAACAGTGGTCATGAAAATATTTGAATCAGGATTCGCCCTCTTTACCTCTCTACAATAGTTCCAAAGTTTGTTGTAGTAGGCTTTATGTTCACCATTAACTAAACTCTCTGCCTTTTTCGTAGTTTTATAAGCTTGCCATCTAGAGATATTAACATTCACACCAGTCTTTACTTTATCTACCAATATACTCACCTTCGTGTCAGTCATAACAACTAGCTCTTTTTTGTACTGTTAACCAAAAGGGTAGAGTTTGCAAGTCCATGGTCAAATGTCCTCTCACAACTGTGTTCACCTCGCATGCTCTTGACTTGAAAGGTCTTTTTGTCTAACATAATAGCTGTGGAAACTTTCTAACTGTAGTTCTTGCAATAAGCTATAGCCTTCTTGCCATCATTTTTGCTGAATTTTATCTTCCTTCCATAAACCACTTCATGGCTCTTGCATGTTTTCACGAACAACTGCTTAGAAGTAAAAGTTTACCCAATGTCAAATTTGGGATCAGCCATATCAGTTTCAGGTTAAACTTTGGAAACTTAACCATCTTACTTGGTTGTTCTTTTTCTTCTGAGTCACAACAACTATCAAATTCATCTGAATTAGTAGCATCTTCCTCCATTTCAACACCCTCCACTTGAGATGTAGATGCAGTTGTACCCTTACTTGATTTGCAATCTTTGACAATTTTCTGCCATTCAACTTTTCTTTCTTTAAGAGATTTAACTATGTTCTCTCTATCATTAAACTCATTGTCATTATCAATGAACTTATCACAATCATTTGATTCTTCATCTTCCCTAACAGGTGCCTTTTTCTTGCTCTTCTTCTTTCTCCCAACTTTTCTAGACCGATTTTTATTTGCTAAAGAATTTTCTTTGATGATTTGTCTTTTCTTGAATTGCCAATAGAAGATGCATTCTTTTCCCCATTTTGAACGTCTAAGTTTGTTCCATGTTGTTCTTCTCCAAAATTCTGATTTTGCCCTCCTATCTTAGCTCTAATTTCCCCTTTATCAGCAACTCTACTCTCAACTTTTGAGTTTATTTCACCTAGTCTTTCAACAAATTTCAGGTTCTTCTGTCTACAATTGCTCCATTCATGTGCTTATCAGCTACAGACTCACCTTTAGTTTTGCTATCCACTTCACCCTCATTTTGAGATTGAGTTATAAAAATGTTATTTAGTACTATTTCTTCTAACTAGGAGAATCTTCATGCACCTCATCTCTATATTGATTTTCATTAGGATCAGCCATCTCTTTTGCTTTAGATGGTCTAGGTTCACAACCACTTATGGATTAGTATTTAAGATGCAAAAAGTATACATCAACTAGACCATATTTCACTCTGTATCTAGCCAAATCTTGAGCAATATCTTCACATAACATATATACTAAGCCATCCTTCATGTTCTTCGTAAATATTAGGTAATAGTATATTGCAGTAAACTCAAGGTATCCTAGATTTTCTATCCAGTGTACATATAGGTCATCTATCCAAATTACAATAGTGGTAATTTTTTACACGACCTCCACTGTATTCTTTGTTCGACAATTCAGTGAGTTCACCTCCATAGCGGACCCTAATGGAAAATCGATTCATACCATTTGCCACCCATTTAGGTGTCAACTAGAAGTAGTGCGCGTTCGCGCGCGTTTTGTGCCCGATTCCTCTCGGGTTCGTTTCACTTGTGTACTAAATCTCCAATGTATTTTCTTA
Organism: Coffea eugenioides; assembly: GCF_003713205.1. Taxonomy (NCBI): domain Eukaryota; kingdom Viridiplantae; phylum Streptophyta; class Magnoliopsida; order Gentianales; family Rubiaceae; genus Coffea; species Coffea eugenioides. The sequence goes on along the minus strand of NC_040044.1, from coordinate 34,492,231 downwards.
AACATTATAATTATTCACTTTTAATAGTCTAGAATAAATTCCTTAAATCTCCAATTAACCGCTCCAGCTCGATATACGCGAACTTTCGATTTGCACGCGTTACGGTGAAACTTTCAAGAAATTCTTATAACGATAGTATAACTAACCAATACTAAGGTAATAAATCATGAAAATAACTATTTTAGAAATAAAAACATGAGTCCTCACATGAGTCTAGTATTAATTACTCAAATCTCTAATTAGTCGCACGGTGTGACTTTCGAGAAATTTTTGACGCGCGTGCGGTAAAATCTTAAATTTAAATTCACTCACATCTAATCCCTCAATTAACCTTTCTTAGTCTACTCTTAATCATCCTTAGTTATCTAAGACTAATTTACTCTCGGATCGAATTTACCTGAAAAAAAAATATTTATTCGCTATTTCTCGCTAAACAAGCCATAGAAAAGTTAAATTTACTAACGACACGTTTTAAAAACATAATTGGGACATTATTCCATGAAAATAAGTTTAAAATGGTTGAAATGAATTATTCGGAAAAAACGAGTGAGTAAATAATTAATTAAGCCAGTAAAATAAAATAAAAATAAGAAAAATTGCAGATTCTCACAACCTTCCCCTCTTAAAAGAATTTCATCCTCGAAATTCATACCTTCCATAACCTCAGATAACCTTGGACCTTGTTGTGCTACTAAGAGCTCTAATACATCTGTCACACGAGTTAAAACTAATTCCATCTGGTCATCTCCTCCTCCAGCCCTTGGCTCGGCGTTTTGATCAATATCAGACCCATTATCTACTATTTGGTTTCGGGGTTGTCTAGGTTGACGTCCCTTTGTTGTCCTATAATTTTCATGGTCATAGCTAATCTATATGCATATGCATAAACCTCACACTAAACCATAATTGAACTACACACACATACCAGTAACAACTTTAAAGAAAAATGAAATCACTTGCACAAATAATATTATCACCATACAAGTAAACACAAACTAGAGCTCATCAAATCATAACACTAGTTATAGTCAAGTAAAGTTCATACCAAGTCAAAGTCAGTAAACAAAAGTAAATAGGTGGTTAACAAAAGTACATTCATCTCCAAAGCACAAACTCTTAAGTTCTACTCCCATCGTCCCACTACAAAAGATCACAAGTAGTGCTTCACTAGATTAATTGAAACTAGATGATTTCCGGTCCCTAACACGTTCAACTTCATTCCCAACACTAGGATCTTCTGGGTTATGATTTTCTCCACCTCCCGCTCTTAATTATTGTGCCATTTTAACCAAACGATTATTGATTTTCTGTAACTATTCACGTGAAATATCGATTCGTTCTTATTCTCCACAAATAGAGATCTCAAATCTTTAGAATTGCTCTCAACTCTTAAGTACTCGGGTACAAGAATCCGTAACAAGGTAATTCACAATTCGAGCCGGCCGGTCCCAAGAGTAAATCACCACATTTGAGATTCCTACCCAATATACATATCTAATTTTTCCAAGTATCAAGATAAAGGGTTTATACCTATCACATTCATGATTTATAGCTTCACTCTAGAAGAATACTTAAGTCTTTACTCATCTACATAGTAAGAACCATAACACTACTTGGCCCAATTTCACCTCGCGCAGAGACCACGTGAAGCAGCTCTGATTTTTATCCCTATAACTAGTCACTTAACTTTCAAACCAGTCCCACAGTCCGACATCCTAAACTTACAAGTCTAAGATACACTACAAAGATCTGAAACCTAAACTCTGATACCAACTGTAACGCCCCCACTTCTCCCTAAGGCGAACCAAAGGGTATCCGCGGGACGCCTGCCCAACTCTCGCCAGAACTCACTACAATCCACAATTCAAAAGCTCGAAATATTTCAAATAACTTCAATATATAATTAAAGTACTCCAAAATATTGCATGCTTACAATTAGTTAGTTTTCAAACTTAATACAATCCAAAAGAGTATGTACTACAACCATCCGCTATAATACAATTTAAGGTCTTCAAAAGAAAACAATCTAGTACCATTCAAAAGCACTCTTGGTGTCGAGCCCTGTTAAGAAAAACAAAAACGTGGAATGAGCTACACAACCCAGTGAGGTTCCAAGACACTCTAGCAGTTCTAATAAATCAAGTAATTTGAGCATACTACATGTATGGTTCAAGGTTACATATTTGGCACATTAACATGAGATAATTATCATTGTACGAGTAATTTGAGTATAACACAAGCATGGTTCAAGCATTCACATTGGCACATTTACAATAAGACAGTTTTCATGATACAGAAATAAACACATATTGAAGGATACGGTGTTCCAGTGGAACCATTTCGGTCAATTTCACTTTATAACTCCTTGTCCCCTCGGTTTGTCTGGCCATCACCTTATCCCTCCAGTAGTAGTACTCGAGTATACCGAAACGGTATCCCAGGGTTCCAACATACCCTATCGAGTCCAGTCTGACTCGAGTAGGTTAGTAACCAAGGGCAGGGCCCAATTCAACTTAGATCTTACAACATGTACAAGTAATCAATTAAATTGATGTACGGTAAAAATTTATCATTTTAGTAGGTCGAGTGAGATAAAGTACACATTCGCCTTGAAACGGTGGCCGATTTCATATGAGTAATTATTATTAACACTTAACACTTAAACACATAAGCAATATGCGGTAATTTCATATGAACATGTAATTTATGATAATCAAATAATCAAATAAGCAGGTAATCAAATAAATCGGTAAACGGTAAACGATAAACAGTAAACGGTAATAGTTCACGGTTAATTTGAAGACATTTATCATTTTAGTAAGTCGAATGCGATAAAGTATACACTCGCCTTAAAATGGTGGAAAAGTTCATAGAAGCAATTATCGGTAGCACTTAACAGTTAAACACATAATGACCATGGAGTAAACATATCATAAAACTATTCAAATCACATACTCCTATATGGAACACTCACCTATTCAAAACAAGTGAGTAAGTGCTCAAACAAGTGTTTAGGCGTCGGTTTCGAGTTCTTCTTGAAGGTCCCCTTGAGCGCCTGAGCAAATAATAACGAACTATTACACATTATCGTTTAAAATTCCTAATTACCAAGGAAGATTGCACTCATGTACAATCTAAAAAGATATCCTAGAATGAGCCTTAATTTCTCGCAAATCGAGACTCAAAGTGGGATTTTAATAATACAAGGAAAATTCGATTTTCATCTTGAAATCAAGTGTAAAACGGTCAAGCAATCTTGAAGGAAAAATGTGAGTTCTAAAAACTCAATTTCCTTTAAGTTTAGAAATTTCAGTTTTGACAGGCAATTTTTGAAAAATCGTATCTCATTCTCTATAAGTTCAAAATTGGAAAACTTAGTACCGTTGGAGACTACTTCCAAAGTACTAAAATTTTCTAGAAGGTATTTTTTCATGATTCCAAATTGAAGGCATTCAAATTTCGGTTTCAAGTTTCTAATTTGAACTCCCAAGACAGCTTTGGGGTTGGTTTTCGGTAAACTTCGAAAATTCGAAAAAATTCACGAAATGCGAACTAGCCTCTTCAATTTGAAAATAAATTAGAGTTACAATCAAAGTTTAAAACAAAACAAACGGAACAAGAATCGAAATTTTGAGCGCCAAGATATAGCAGCCCAAAGTTGGCTAAAAATTCCTCATTGATCAAGAATTTCCAGATTTGAAACATGAAATTTGGGACTTCAGTTGGGCATTGAAATAGACTCAGAATGGCACCAAATTTGGTAGTATTACTCTACCATATAAGGGCTATTCCTCTGTCAAATTTCATATAAAAATTCGTTCGGAAACTCAGTTAACAAAGCCACTAAATTTTCAAGAATTTCCAAGGTAAATCTGTCTTGTACTTCAGTTTTCCTTTTTCAAACATTTGACCAATGAAATCTTCTCAAACATGGTTCATTTATGAAGACAAGGTCTAATAAACATTCAAGATGTGTTTTATAGGTGATTAACACCAAGGATTTCGAATAACAAGTCCCAAATCAAGATTAGCTATAAATCAGTCCAAAATTAGGGTTTTCTTTCACGAAAATAGCTCTGAAATCCGGCCACAACTCATATAATTCAACTCAGAATTGAGCGTGGTCAGTGGCGTTGAAAACTACATTCATAAGGCTACATTTTCTTAGAAGGAATCATTTTAAAATTCTATCCACAACTAGCTCATATTTGAGCATCAAATCGCAGCTCAAAACAGGGCTTCCAGTACAGATGAGAAACAGAATAGGCAACTTTACAGGGTTGGTACGGCTCACTCAGGTGGAATCAAGGCATGCATTTTGTACCGTTGGAAAACTGGAAATGTCTAGTTTCTAATTCCATAAACAGCACTCGATTTTGACGTCAGAGCAAAGAGTTATGGCTGAAACAAAACCACTGCCAGAAAGGCTCTGATTACGTTTCCAGTTTTGCTACATTTTCGAAATCTCAACTTTTGGCCAACCAATTTGGATGATTTTTGGTAGAAACTTTCCACACAATCTATACAACATATCTATATCAAAATCAAGTCAATTTAACCACAAAAAATTGCACCAACAGGTGCGGCAAAGCAGGGCAGAACCGGCACCTCAACATGCAACCCTCATTTGATTTCCTTTTCACTTTTAACACTTAGCTCTACTAAATTAACACTTAATCAACACAATTAGTATCTAATCTCATCAAATCAGATCATCAAAACTATTGTGGGATTTCATAGAGCCCACTCACAAGATTTCCAACAATATAAAGCTACCCATATAAATCTATAAGCTCACAAGTGCAATACAACTTATATAAACCAATATTCAATAGGTTGATCATCATTTACCTCCTTAGATGGCTAGAGCAGAAATTTTTGGTCACCATAAGTCCAAGAAAACCGTGAAAAATAAGCTCCTTACCTAGCTTAAGTTGATCTCCAAGTGGTTTGCAAGTTGTGTGTAAATTTTGGAGTGATTTGATGAAGAAATGAAGTAAGAAAGTGAAGAGCTTTAGTTCCTTCTTCCTCCTCTTGGATGGCCGGCTGCTATGAGTGAAGAGAGAGTGTGTGTTTGCTGAAAATGAAGCTTCCTTGAGAAGCTTAAGTGTGTGGCCAAAAATGTTTCAAAAGTCAACTAGAAATAGTGCGCGTTCGCGCGCGTTTTGTGCCCGATTCCTCTCGGGTTCGTTTCACTTGTGCACTAAACCTTCAATGCACTTTCTTAAACATTATAATTATTCACTCTTAATAGTCTAGAATAAATTCCTTAAATCTCCAATTAATCGCTCCAACTCGATATACGCGAACTTTCGATTTGCACGCGTTACGGTGAAACTTCCAAGAAATTCTTATAACGATAGTATAACTAACCAATACTAAGGTAATAAATCATGAAAATAGCTACTTTAGAAATAAAAACATGAGTCCTCACATGAGTCTAGTATTAATTCCTCAAATCTCCAATTAGTCGTGCAGTGTGACTCTCGAAAAATTTTCGACGCGCACGCGGTAAAATCCTAAATTTAAACTCACTCACATCTAATCTCTCAATTAACCTTTCTTAGTCTACTCTTAATCATCCTTAGTTATCCAAGACTAATAAACTCTCGGATCGAATTTACCTGAAAAAAATATTTATTCGTTATTTCTCGCTAAACGAACCATAGAAAAGTTAAATTTACTAACGACACGTTTTAAAAACATAATTGGGACATTATTCCATGAAAATAAGTTTAAAATGGTTGAAATGAATTATTCGGAGAAAACGGGTGAGTAAATAATTAATTAAGCCAGTAAAATAAAATAAAAATAAAAAAATTGCGGGTCCTCACAAGAGGTTCATTGCCAGGTTTGTTATTTGATTTCAGGCTTGTCAAATTCCTTTTCCTGTTTTTGATGATCTATTCTTAATTTTGTGCTTTGTGCTATTCTGAAGTAAGCATGCACTGTGAGGCTAGTAGCATATGGGTTATGCATGGGTTAAAAGGTAGTATCATTTTCGTTAATATAACAATAGACTTAGGTGAACCAACTTCAGGGTTCAACATGTTTTTTTTTTTATAAATAAAAGTTTGGGTGGGTTCTCAAGCTTCAGCACCTGAGAATCAAGTCTTTAACAGCTAGCTTTCTTTCTTTTATTTCTTTCCTGCCCTAAAAGTTTACAGACATTTCCCTGTTCAATTGTTGCTTAATCGTCATTCATGAGTTTGATCTTAAATGAAACTATCTAATAAACATGGGAAAGATTAGCTATTTATTTGTAAAGAAATCATTTAGGAAGTTTAATTAGTATGGAAGGTGTGTCGATGAATTTATAGAAATGAATCTAACATAATTTTTTTTGAAGGGATGGATTGCATGTCTACAGTTGTTAATGTTGAGTTTCTATGTACTTTAGAAGTCCGATTTTGGGTGGCATTCACTTTGTTCCGTTGTTTTCATATCTTTTTTTCTGTCTGTAGGTTCTTGAGATTTAATATTTCAAACTTTGAATTTTTAGGTTGATTTTGCTGTTCAGTGTAACTTTGACTAGTAGATTATTTAGCTTCTTAGTTCTAATTAGTTGCTTTGGGATGTGTTAGATTAGGACCTTAAGGAACCAACTCTTTTTCTTTATTTTTTTTCTCATTTAGCATATTTTATCTTCATCCTGCTACAAACGTTGGTTTGCAACTGAATTATAAAGGAAACCAGTGTAGCATCGCGAGTTGAAGAGCAAAATGCCAGGGACAAGACCTTTTTTTTTTGTCTTTTTTTTTCAACTGGAAATGCATTTTCATTGATAAATGCATCTTCTAGAAGTATATTTTATGCTAAATTGATTAGATCTTTGGCGAAGTAAGTGGAAGCCTGACCTTTCTGGAGGTATTTTCCTTTATGTGGTCTAAAGTAATCATCCAAATGATAGTGGATATTGGTCGTAAAGTGATTTTTTTTTTTTTTGAGAACTAGATTTGTGACGTGGGTCAGTGGGAGAAGTTGTTGGAGGAATATGGAATTTTAGGTTATTGTGTGGCTTACCTGTATCTTCTGTTCTTATCAAGCAATTGTAAGAGATTTATCAAGTTGGTGCCTTCTTGTGTTGATTGTTTCCTATCCTTTTAATCTGTTCTCAACTGCAAATGGTTGTTCCTGAGGACATAAAAGTAACATTTCTAGTTTGTTACATCCATAGGTTTTTGGCTGGAATGGTTGATGTATGATGGGAAAACAGCTTTATGTTAGTGGTCCAACTACAAATGGAAAATGTAGGTGGTAGAGAGCTCCACAAGCAATTCACTTCAGTACACTGCTTGAGAAGTTGCATGCCTTAACCTTATTGTGAGGAACAAACTCGTGGATCTGCTGATTCCAGAGATCTGTGGTACTTTAAGTTTCAGTCCTGAATCTTTGGCTCATTGGTTGTGAATTGTGTGCGATGGCGATGCTAGTTGAAAGAAAAGATGTCTAGTCAAGAGATGAGTTGCTATGAGATGTCTAGTCAAGAGGTGAGTTGCTATGACTTGGTTGTTTACCTTTACTTTCTAGTTTTTGTTAGTTGTGCTTGTTTATATAGTATTGTTGCACTGCATAAGGTCTAATTCTTGGCTAAGCAAGTTTGTATGGTGTTGGTGTCCCCATTTCTTTTGATCCACATGTGTTGGGGGTTAACGTTTAGGAATATTTTGATGGGTTTAGACCTTAAAATAAAACAAGTTATTCTAAGGCCTTATTTGATAATTCAATTCAACGTTTAAAATTAATGGATTTAGGCCTTAATATGTTCATATGTGTTTGGTAACAAAAAATAAAATATCTTAATTAATTAAGTGGCTCAGAAATACTTGGACAAAACTTACTCCAAAAAATAGCTTATCACTTGATGAAAATATACTGGAATATTAAGATTTCAATGGTTTACTAAATAATAGATTCAGGTTTCAAATTTTACATCTTAGACTTTCAGATTTCAGTTTTATCAAACGCATCTTGAATCTGATTTTTAATCAAATTGAATTTAGATTTAATTTGTTGGAAAAAATTATTTTACATTTAAAGAATTAGTCAAAAACGTATCATTAATAATTTTCTAATTTACTCTCTCTTATGATATTTTTAATTATTTCTTAGTCAGAAATTATAATTGGTATATTAATTTTTTTAACCATTGATTAAAAGTGTCAATCATAATTCAATTATATTGATTCGCTGAAACCCACACACTAATAAGTGGACTTAGGTATGCAATGAACTTTGAATGGGTCTAAATGGATATTTAGTTAAGCCTATTTAGTTGGTGGATTGTAGGTTGATTCGGTTCACCTATTTATACCCATTCAAAAATAATTATACATTTAAACTTAATTTTTAATGGGTGTTAAGCTGATAAATTTGAATTTTCTATCAATTTAATAACATAAAATGTCATTTTATCTTGTCAAACAACATGTGAAATTTTTTTTTTTTAAAAAAGTAAAATTTTGAGTGAATCATAAATGGGTGATTGGGTATATTCATACTCATTTCATAAATGAGTATAAATGAGTTAATTTATTTTGACCTATTTATTAAATGAGTATAATGGATTGACCCAATTATACCTATTCCCTAATTACGATCCATCTAGATCCGTTCAAACCCGTCAAAGTCACCTATTTTGACACACATCTAATTATATATTCTTTGTTAATATATTAATTAATTTATGGCTTTATAATTATGGGCTGAATCGTTGGCTGTTAATTGGAGAAAATAGGAAATTGAAACATTAATTAACTGAACTCATCAAAACTATATTAAAATTTCCAGCACTTCTTCAGTGTCCTTTGCTCCAAGCCAGCCTCCTCTACCCGTTTTCTACCTAAATTTCTGTCTTTTCTCCAACATCTTGCTGCCACGGTTGTGGTGATTTTTAAGTGTTTCCGACATGCTTAGGGTTGCTTTTTGCTGGCGCTACTGGCGTTGGTGCTTCTGCCACTGGTTCTTTACCCCCTCTCAAGGATTTCAGGTATAAGTAGTAGATCTAATGTTAAGGTCTAGGGTATCATATGGGCTTCTGTCTCTCCTAGGGTCTAGCTATTCTTATTTGTGTTAAAACTCTACTGCTTCACCTGGGTTTCCTCAGAGTTAGACATGATTAAAATGGGATAATTTCACTCAATTGTTCCCATTTCACTCAATTGTGCCAAAAGATTTGACATTCAGAAGTAAATTGAGAGTTTCATTAGCGCTTAAGAGGCATGAGAATGTCATCTCTTTTGGCTTTGTACAACTTGGGTTGGGAGAAGGAGGAGGGAGGTGGCTGGCAGGGAAAGAGAGGATGGGGTGGCAGTACTTCTTCGAATACTTCTTCGAATATTGACTTAAAATTCTAGTGATGGATATACTTTTGAATCATGCAGTTTTGTGTTCTTTTTGGGGATCACACATGCTTATATTCTGTTATTTTTTTTTCAGAGAATGAAGAGGTTTAGATGGCTTGTTCGTCTTCTTTAACTTCTTGGGTTGCAAGATCTGCACGTGCTATTCAACTAGATATAATTTCATGTGTTGCTTCTGACCTTAAGGAAAAAGGATCACTTCGGACTCACTTTCTGCAGGTGATATGGATTTCGTTGGATGGCGTCATGGTGGATGATGACCAGAGTCCAGGTTTTGTCCCTGCAGTAAGGTTGCCGAAACAAAAGAACAATTAACAAAAGAATGTGGTATCGGCGGTGCAGATTGAGTCATGTCTGAGGTGCGGTGAAGTTGTATATATTGTTTTCTTGGTGGAGACCAAGTCGGACATGTATCAAGAAGTACCCGATGTAGTGTCCCATTTTCTAGAGGAGTTCGCAGATATTATGCCTGCGGAGTTGCCGAAACGACTTCAGAAGTAAATTGAGAATTTTATTAATGCTTAAGAGGCATGAGAATGTCATCTCTTTTGGCTTTGTATAACTTGGGTTGGGGGAAGGAGGAGGGAGGTGGCTGGCAGGGAAAGGGAGGATGGGGTGGCAATACTTCTTCGAATATCGACTTAAAATTCTAGTGATGGATATACTTTTGAATCATGCAGATTTATGTTCTTTTTGAGGATCACACATGCTTATATTCTGTTGTTTTCTTTTTCGGAGAATGAAGAGATTTTGATGGCTTGTTCGTCTTCTTTAACTTCTGGGGTTGTAAGATCTGCCCGTGCTATGTGAAGTTGTATATATTGCTGTGTTTGTGGAGACCAAGCTAGATATGTATTAGGAAGTACCTGATGTCGTGCATTTTCTAAAGGAGTTCGCAGATATTATACCTACAGAGTTGCCGAAACGGCTTCCTCCTAGACGTGCTGTGGAGCACAGAATCGAGTTGGTTTTAGGAGCCCAACCACTTGTTCAGGCTCCTTATCGCGTGTCCCCGATGAAGTTGGCCAAATTGTTGCGCCAGCTTAACGAGTTGCTAGATAGTCAAGCGTTGAAACCGTCAATGGCTTCGTACAGTGCTCCAGCGTTGTTTCAGAAGAAAGCTGACGAAACGTTGTAGGTCGTGTAGCCTATCGGTTGAAGCTACCCGAGAGACTCAAGATCCACCCAACCTTCCATATGAGTTTTTTGAAACCCTTCAACCAAGATGAGATGGATAGAGGACGGAGGCATGCAAAGCGTGTCCCACCAGTGATTCGCAAGCAATTTCAGAAAGATGTGAAGATTGTGTTGGATCACCGAACGATGGGACAAAGCAAAAAGAATAGACGGACAGATTATTTGATCCATTGGAAGGGTGAGACGGCACTAGATGCTACTTGAGAACAGGATGTCATCTTGTGGCAATTCAAAAATGAAATTGCCGAGTACCTAAAAAACGTTTGAAAGCAAGTCAAGTTGACGAGGGCATCAACATTTTCAGGTGGGGGTGGTTTGTCGGTCCCTTAGGGTGCGGTCCAGACGGAACGCGTGCGATCGTGGTAGATTGCGACCGACCATGACCTAGTTAAGAAGGCCAAAGATGAATTGATTGGAAACGCATGGATACATGTTTGATGATATTTTTTAGCCTAAATATGGGTTTGAGAAGGTTTCAGATGCAGGAGACGTCCCTAAGTTAGTGGGGGGAAAAGGGGTGCGCCTCTACTAACGGTCCTAAATTTTCAGTCAGAACTATTATATGACTAAACCAAGTCAAGGCCAAGGGTTGAGGGCCAAGGGCACGAAACGATTAAGGCTTGATGAGTTATTTTGGGTGGTTTCAAATGCTAGGAACCACGGTGCCCAAGTTGTTAAGTGTTAGGGCAAGTTGGGCGTGAAACGTTGTCAATGGCGGGAAGCTAGGCGCAAGGAATCGTGATCCCGTTGTTAATGCGCACCAAGGATGTTGGAGTTGTGGACGGTTACCAGCCAACTCAGCCACGTTCTTGACGGTTTCCTACGATCATGCACGTTCAGGTCGAACTAACGATTGAGTCTTGTCAACTGTAAACATGCCTATAAATAACGGGTTAGACAGAGACTAAGGACAGAGAGTCTCAGATGTAAGAAACACCCATAGATATTCTGCACGCCAATTGTTTGTAGAATTCTCCTTGTAATTGTTATTGTGAAATACAAGGTTGGCCGTTTTACTGTAACTTGTGCATGGTGTTCCTTTGTTTTGCCTAAATGTTCTGCGTTTGAATCATGAGTGCAAGTGTGATTGTGTAGGCAGTTAACTCTGAAGCCAAACCAGCATTGGCATGGCAACTGTAGAATAGGAGTTGAGGCCGTGGAAGGGATGTTGTAGCCTCATGGCAAGCCAAATAGATGGCTTTGACTTGATCTTAGGCAAAGACTTTATGGTTGCAAACAGGATCTACCCAATTTCGCAGTTGGACGGCGTCATGGTGGATGATAAACAGAGTCCAAAAGAATTTTAAAAACACCCCAAAAGAATTTTAAATTTTTACAATGCTACATTAAAGTTTTTGAAATACCAATGCTACCATAAACTTTTTGAGAAATATCTAATCCATATAGATTTTTAATTTTCCAGGATTCAGTTCCAGTGAAAGTTACCAATCCAATGAAATCACTTCGTCCGTTGCCACCATGTCATCCACTTAACGCCGAATCCAAATCTTCAACAGTGAAATTTCATTTGTGACGGGCCCACCTCCCCCTAGGGCGTATCTCAGGGTTCGGCGGGTCGCCTGCCCAACTCTCGTCAAAACTCACTCACTCACATCAAACAAAATAGGGTGCAACATCAATAATAAATGAAATAACAGTTCCCAAATTTGAAACATACAAATACATTCATTTCTATCTCAACCATCCATACAATTCCAAATACATCAAAAGATTGGAATTCTAAAAACATTCAACCCTAATCGAGCAACTCGTGCGAGTACAATTATAAAATTCAAAAACTAGACTACGCTAGTTTGTACCAGTCTCACGCCTCGCTCGTACCCCCTGTAAGGAAAATAAATGGCGTGGAATGAATTAAAAATCCAGTGAGATTTCAAATAGCAAATCGACCATTGATTATAAGTACAAGTTTCAATATAGCAAAATAATAAGCATGAAAAGTTCATAAAAGTGAGTAATAACATTTCAAGTAGCAAATCTCAAAGTGAGCGAGTGTAAAATTTTTCTTTTAAAATGAAACAATAACACGATAAATAATAATCATTCCAAAGTATAAGGATACGGATGGCTCTCAGGAGCCAAATTTCCATTGCATCACCAGAGGTTGATCAAGTAATAGTTGACACTCCGTCAACTTTCAAGTAACCAATCCAATGAGCACCACTTAAACTACTCTCCGTCCACCATCCAAACCCCTTATCGGACCCGAACTCCAAGATAAACACTGGTGGTAATACTCGAGTATACCGATTAATAGAGAAAATAACACTCCACTCGACAATACTAGATACCCATGGTTCGTTATCTAATCGACCAAACGCTTACCGGCTCGACTCGATTAGCTAGCCAGTGGGGTTTGGGTCCCCAAGAAATCGATGAGATATCATCTCCAATTGACTGAATCAAAATAAAAATACGGAAACGGGAATGAGAGGCACCTCCCACTCACATTGAGTGTGGTACATGCTGCCGCTCAGCACTTACAAGTCAAGTACAAGTATATCAAGTCAATTGCAACAATAAACAAGTATATATCATATTAGGGCAAGTGCGATAAAGTACACTCTTGCCTGATCAAACAAATTACATATCATTAAATCACATTGGTCAAGTATTGAAAACAAGTATCCAGTTCAATCAGGTATTTGGAAGCACTCACCAAAGGTCTAGTGCCTCTCAAAAGTCATGTTCAGATCCAACTCCTTGGTTGGAATCCAAATCTGCGATAAAATATCATTTGCGAATGTAAAACTCTCTAGAATTCGAAACATAGGAGTTTTGCTTCAAAAAAATCAAGTAAATGCAACTCGTTTAAATAGTATTTATCAAATTTCAAAAAATTCATGTTCGCCCTTAAAAATTTGAAACTTTGAAGCAATTATACTTTGAAATACCATTTGAGTCAAAGAAATGGAGAAAACGTATTTCTATTAGTCGTAAATTTCATTTTTCTAAGGGTATAAGTTTTGGCCGAATGCTAACTTATAGACCTCTATGAAACAAGACTTGAATACCCTAGACGATTCAAGTTCGATTCGCCCTCAAACCCTTACTCAAGTCTGAGTATATCTACCTAACTTTCGAGTGAAAATTTAGGCAGCACGCCCTTTGTGTTTACCTATTTTTCAGCCATTTATGACTTCATTGTTTTTCTTAATTCAGCCCCAAAACACATACAAATAATATCATCACAATAGCCGTTCAATAGGCTCAAAATCATCCAAATAAAACACAAGTATAATAATCCAATCGAAAATCAAATTTTGAAGGCAAAAGACTAAATGGCAGATTCGACATCTTATAACATTTTGGTGACAACAAGAGTTACGTTTATCGGATTGATGTGAACTTTATATTTTTTTGAAGCTACGACAAAGGATTACAACTTTTATGAAGACAACTCAACCCAGTTCACAATTGATCCAGGTCGAAATTACAGATTACAGAACTAGAATGTCCTTGTCAGTATGATCGTCAGTATTGAATTCAAATGACAATAACTCAGGCTACACAATTTCGTTTGAGGTGTTTTCAGATGCATTGGAAAGCTGAAACATAGAGTTAAAATTTTTATGTTTTGGCCAAAGACTGATTTGATACTGATCAAGGTAAAAAATGAAGCCAAAAGTGTGAACTCACAAAACTGTCCGCAAAATGAATCTTTTGGTAGTCAGGGGTATTTCGGTCATTTCATATGCTACAGTTCTCAGATTTAGCTGAAATTTTATAAGTAGGTATAAAACATCAATTTCTACAACTTTCATGTTTTAACCAAAGCCTAATTCGGCCTCCATCATGACCGAATGAAACTAGTCAGAATAGAGCATCTCAAGGATTTAAAGTCGAAATTTAATGCATTCAAGGTCTAACCTATTATTCATGTATGGAACCACTACTCCAACTTCTTATCTAAGCTTATTTACATCATATTCTATCTAAACAAGAAGAAATACAGCTGAACAATTTAAAACCCTAACTCACAAATCCACCATAATCATCAAAACTACTTACATAGCTATCATTAACCAAGAATATGAGTTGCTACACAACTTAAGCAAGATTAAGGGAAAGAAATAGGATGGACAGCCATAATACCTCACTAAGATGCTTGCAAGTGATATTCACCACCTCTCCTTGTAAACTTTTAGTACACCAAGCTTTCCAAGTGCTTAAAGAAAGGATTAATCGGTTTAGATTTTCGATTTTCACTCAACTAAGCTAGGAATCAAGATTGAAATGAAGTGGTCTTCACTCTTTTCTTTTTCCCCTCATAAGTCATGACCAAGATGAAGGAAAATGAAGAAAAAAGAGCCAAGAAAAAAGATAAGAAGAAAGGAAAATGTCTTGGTCAAAGGTCTTGGTCAAGACCTTGGTTGGATTTTTGACAAATGGCTTAATCACAAATATTTCCATCGAAATATCTCTCTTTTCCTTAGTCAATAATGGTGGCTGATTTAAGGGTTAATTAAGAGTTAATTAACTCAACTAAAACAAGGAGATTATGGTAATAAACTGATGGTCAAGTGGCGTATTCCATTGGTAGCGAACGGTACCCGTCGGTTCAAACCGTTTTTTCTTAAATCGCGTGTACTAGGGATTTATCTTATGATTCACTAACTTATTATTCTCACTTCTAATCACACACTTAATATCATCTAAAACTCACTCTTAATCACTAAATTTAGTACACACTCCGTACCGGTTACTCACATAACCGAAAGACGTAAAAAATCTAATTTACAATAACAAGAAAACAAAAAAAAACCCTTGATTCTAGGTTTTTTTGCACTTATTGTGGGGTGAATGAGTAGTAAAGCTAGTATAAAGTAATGAATTTCAAATAAAAGGGAATTTTAAGAAAAATATGAGGAATTTTACAATTCCATAGATTAAAATTAGGGTTTCGATTAAAATATGAGAAATTTAAGAAAATCTGTTAGTCACAAGTAAAACTAGGGTTTTGAGTACAAGTAGGGTTTCTAATCTTTAAAACAAAATAATGTCTTAAAAGAAAAATAAAATATAAAAACCGTAATATCCTAAAAGTCGGGGTATCACACTATTCCTTCTTACTGATATTCCTTGTAATTCAGGTGATGTTTACGTATATTTGTCATACACATTAGCGCAGGTTATTGAATTGCTGTTTAACATATACATTTTGCAAATGCGTTTTCCTAGTGCATGGCTGATTTGGACCATCGAAATACTTGTTATTTGGATGGTGAATTACAATATCTTTCTGATAATTTTCATCTGATTCTGTTGAAAAACTTTGCCATAGTTTATTTTATTAATTTCCAGTATTACGAAATCCCTAGAATATCTATAGATGCTTTTATTTGTTTGGATACTTTGATGTATAAGTGGGACATTGCAGCAGGTAGCATAACGGGGGAAAGAAAATTTTTTTGAATAAAGATTATTTGAAATTTTTTTGTGTCATTCATTGTAGCAATATTTTTTGATGTTACGATGTATGTGAGAGGGGCATCTAGAAAGGTAGAATGTGGTTGCAAAATGCATTTAGGAGTAATAGAAAAGTATCTCTTTTCAAATAACGGAACTTTCAGTACTCGTCTTTGATTTCTGAGTATCATATTCTGCAGACGTGATTGCTAGTTAGCTGCCAATGTTGTTCTTCCTCCATTTAGAAAATAGAAGTTTTTTTGCATCTTTTTAGACCTTGATCTTCTATTGCCGATCTTCTCGTGACACAACTAGTCCATAGTTATGATATATAATCAGGGTACTCTATCAATTGTTGCAATTTATTTTGGTATTGCCCTATTATTTTTTGTTCAGGGGACTTTGTTAAGTCAAAGAAACTGATAATGCGTAATAATTGATGTAATCGGTAAGGCAAATCAATGGCACATTTGGAGAATTCAGAATTTACGGTTTAGAAATTTGATTAACTATTGATAAATTTCCTTGGCTTTAGGCATCTTGAAAGAAAGGGATAGATGTGAACAATGCTTCAGAACTGAATGTTGGTTTCTTTAAAAATCAGACTTGGCGAGATAATCGTGAGGATATTTGACACAGCACGAAAGCTTGGTCGACACAACAGCTTTTAGAAAAGCTTAGACATTGAATTTTCTCAAAACTTATAATAGCAATTTGGAATAAGATGAGAGAACATACTTAAGAAAGTGAAAAATTGATTAGTAATTTTAGGAATCACTCCTAGGAATCTTTAGGCATCACACCTAAAGTTGAGATGTATCACACAACCCTAAATAAGATCTCGAGTCTGCAGGAAAATTTTATTAATGACAATAATCTGACTTCTATTTGTGCAGAAGTGGTTATTTATAGACACTAAAACAAAACCAACTCCAATCCTAATTAAGACTCTTGGCTAGAATAGAATTCTAGTGGAAAGCTAAAAAACTAAATTTTCTTATTCCCCATAACTAAAATACTAATTACCAAAAATTATTGTTGAATAGAAAATTTTCATAAATCTAAAATTCCTGCAACTAACCAAATTACTAAAATACCTCTACTGATGAAAATCAGAAAACACACTCCATAGGATTCAAACCAACTTCCAACTTGGTTCGTTGTCATCAAAAACATGCCAAATTAATGTTTGGGCATTCGACACAACCTTTCCACGCCTCCTATGAACCGTAGTGGATTTTTGCCACTTATCTCTATCAATATTGCAGAAAGGAACTTTAAGCATTCTAGTCTCCTTTTTTTTGACTCATATGCCGTGAATAATGATTTTTATTATTTGTATAGTTGGAATATTAATTATCAAAATCAACTTGCAATTTTTCAGGGTAAGTAAAAAGCCTGGTGATAAGGGTGCTTTTGTGCCTTTACGAGCAAACATGATCTATGATGGTCATATTTGTTCCATCTGCCAAGATCTTTTTTGTTTTGGACAAAGCAGATAGTAGGTGATAAACTATGTACAATTGTAGATGCACTATTGAAATATACCAGTTCTTTTTTTTGTCACTGATTCCTCAAAAGTTACAAAAAAATTCTTATCGGATTTTATACACTAGATTTGTTGACAATGTGCTATAGATTTCTATGTTCTTGCTGGGAGACATAAGGCTGATTTAAAATGAATTTACTGCAAGAGTTTGCTGTTCTTTGTAAAGTGTTAATTTCAACTTGTTAGAAACTATGTTGTGTAATTTCAATATAATGAGCAAACAAAAACTCATAATTCACCTTCGAATATCGACTTAAAATTCTAGTGATGGATGTACATTTGAATCATGCAAATTTGTGTCCTTCTTGGGGATCACACATGCTTATATTCTACTATTTTCTTTTTTAGGGAATGAAGAGATTGAGATGGCTTGTTCGTCTTCTTTAACTTCTTGGATTGCGAGATCTGCACTTGCTATTCAGTTAGATGTAATTTCATGTATTGCTTCTGACCTCAAGGAGAAAGGAGCGCTTAGGATGGGTTATCTTCACTTTTCTATAGGTGATGTGAATTTCGTTGGATGGCGTCATGGTGAATGATGACCAGAGTCCAGGCTTTGTCCCTACAGTAAGGTTGCTGAAACAAAAGAATAATCAACGAAAAAACGTGGTATCAGCAGTGCAGATTGAGTTATGTCTGAAACATGGTAAAATTGTATACATTGTTGTGTTGATGGAGATCAAGCCGGACATGTACCAGGAAGTACCCGATTCCGTGGCCCATGTTCTAGAGAAGTTCACAGATATTATACTTGTAGAGTTATCAAAACGGCTTCCTCCTAGACGTGCTGTGGAGCACAGAATCGAGTTGGTTCCATGAGCCCAACCACCTGTGCAGGCTCCTTATCGCATGTCCCCGATGGAGTTGGCCCAATTGCTACACCAGCTTAACGAGTTGCTAGGTGGTTAAGCACTGACACCGTCGAAAGCTCCATACGGTGCTCCAGTGTTGTTCCAGAAGAAAATTGATGGAACATTATGGGTCTTGTAGCCTATCAGCTGAAGCTACCCGCAAACTCAAGATCCACCCAAGATGAAATGGATAGATGACGGAGGCAAGCAAAGCGTGCCCTACCAGTGATTCGCAAGCTATTCCAGAAAGATGTGAAGGCTGTGTTGGATCATCGAACGATGGGGCAAAGCAAAAAGAATAGACGGGCAGATTACTTGATCCATTGGAAGGGTGAGATGACACTAGATGCTACTTGGGAACAGGATGTAATCTTGTGGCAATTCGAAAACAAATTTGCCGAATACTTGAAGAACGTTCGAAAGCAAGCCAAGTTGACGAGGACGTCAACCTTTTCAGGTAGGGGTGGTTTGTCAGCTCCTTAGAGCGTGATCCAGACGAAACGCATGAGGTCGTGGCAGATTTCAGTCGGTGACGACCTAGTTGGGAAGGCCGAAGGTGAACTGATTGGAAAAAATTAGACACATGTTTGATGATATTTTTCTAGCCAAAGTATAAGTTTGGAAAAGTTTTAGAGGCAGCAAACGTCTCTAATTTAGTGGGGGAAAAAGAGATGCCTCTACTAACGATTCTAAGTTTTCAATCAGAACTATTATATAGAGGGATAACTGTGACTAAGTCAAATCAAGGCCATGGGATAGGGACCAAGGACACAGAACGACTATGATTTTGTGGGTTATTTCGAGTGGTTTCAAGTGCTAAGGACCACCGTGCCTAAGTTGCTAAGTGTTGGAGCAAGTTGGGCGCGGAATGTTGCCGATGGCTGGAGGTTGGGCGCGAAAAATCATGCGGCAATTGACCGTGCATGCCAAGGATGAACGTCGAGCAGTTGCTAGCCGTTGCTGGAGTTGCGGACAATTTCCAGCCAACTCAACCACGTTCTTGACGGTTTCCTACGATCATGCACGTTCAGGTCAGACTGATGGTTGGGTCTTGTCAAACGTAAACATACCTATAAATAACGGGTTAGGCAAAGACTAAGGGCGAAAAGTCTCAGATAGTGAGAAACACCCTTAGATATTCTGCACGCCAAGTGTTTGTAGAATTGCCATTGTAATTATTGTTGTGAAATGCAAGATTGGCCGTTTGGCTATACTTGTGCGTGTTGTTTCTTTGTTTTGCCTAAGTGTTCTGCGTTTGAATACTGAATGCAAGTGTGATTGTGTAGGCTGACTGGTAGTGCGGCTTACCAGTGTTACGCGGATATTTTTATTTGTTTGGATACTTTGGTGTAGAAGTGGGACATTGCAGTAGATAGCAAAATGGGGGAAAGAGAATTCTTTTGATAAAGATTATTTGAAATTTTTTTGTATCATCACTATAGCAATATTTTTTTATATTACGATGTATGTGAGAGGGGTATTTAGAAAGGTAGAATGTGGTTGCAAAATGCATTTAGGAGTAATAGACTAGTATCACTTTTTAAATAACGTAACTTTCAGTACTCGCCTTTGATTTCTGAGTATCATATTCTGCAGACGTGATTGCTAGTTGGCTGCCAATGTTGTTCTTCCTCCATTTAGAAAATAGAAGCTTTCTTGCATCTTTTTAGATCTTGATCTTCTATTGGCGATCTTCTCTTGATACAACTAGTCCATAGTTATGACATGTAATCAGGGTACTCTATCAATTGTCGCGGTTTATTGTGATATTGCTCTATTATTTTTTGTTCAAGGGGCTTTGTTAAGTCAAAGAAACTAATAATAT
The DNA here is from genome assembly GCF_003713205.1 of Coffea eugenioides. Taxonomy (NCBI): domain Eukaryota; kingdom Viridiplantae; phylum Streptophyta; class Magnoliopsida; order Gentianales; family Rubiaceae; genus Coffea; species Coffea eugenioides. Next base: position 34,472,017 of record NC_040044.1, on the reverse strand, counting down.
GTAATAATTGATGTAATTGGTGAGGCAAATTAATGGTATATTAGGAGAATTTAGAATTCATTGTTTAGAAAGTTGATTAGCTATTGATAAGTTTCCTTGACTTTAGGGATCTTAAGAAAAGGGATGGATGTGAACAATATTTCAGAACTGAATGTTGGTTTCTTTAAGAATCAGACTTGGCGAGATAATCGTGAGAAAATTTAACGCAACATAAAAACTTGGTCGGCCCAATGGTTTTATAGATAAGCTTAGACATTGAATTTTCTCAAAACTTATAATAGCAATTTGGAATAAGATAAGAGAACATGCTTAAGAAGGTGAAAAATTGATTAATAATTTTAAAAATCACTCCTAGGAATCTTTATGCATCACACCTAAAGTTGAGATGTATCACACAACCCTAAATAAGATCTTGAGTCCGCAGGAAAATTTTATTAATGACAATAATCTGATTTCTATTTGTGGAGAAGTGGTTATTTATAGACACCAAAATAAAACCAACTCAAATCCTAATTAGGACTCTTGACTAGAATAGAATTCTAGTAGAAAACTAGAAAGTTAAGTTTTCTTATTCCTCATAACTAAAATACTAATTATCAAAAATTATTGCTGAAGAGAAAATTTTCATAAATCTAAAATTCTTGCAGCTAACCAAATTACTAAAATATTCCTACTGATGAAAATCAGAAAACACACTCCATAGGATTCAAACCAGCTTCCAAGTTGATTCATTGTCATTAAAAGCATGTCAAATCAATGTTTGGGCATTTGACATGTCCTTCCCACGCCTCCTACAAAGTTTAGTGAATTTGTGCCACTTATCCCCATTAATATTACAAAACAAAACTCTAAACATCCTGGGCTACTTTTTTTTGTCTCATATGCCGTGAATAATGATTTTTGTCATTTGTATAGTTGGAATATTAATTGTCAAAATCAACTTGCAATTTTTCAGGATAAGTAGAAAGCCTGGCGATGAGGGTGCTTTTGTGACTTTGTGAGCAAACATGATCTTTGATGATCATATTTGTTTCACCTGCCAAGGACTTTTTTATTTTGGGCAAAGTAGATAGTAGGTGATAAATTATATACAATTGTAGATGCACTGTTGAAATATACTAGTTCTTTTTTTTTATCACTGATTCCTCAAAATAGTTCGAAAATTAGGGTGAAAAGCTGCAAAAAAATTCTTATCAGGTTTTATACACTAGATTTGTTGGCAATGTGCTGTAACTTTCTATGTTTTTGTTGGGATCCATAAGGCTGATTTAAAACTAATTTGCCGCAAGATTTTGTTGTTCTTTGTAAAGTGTTGTTTTCAACTTATTAGAAACTATGTTGTATAATTCCAATATAATGAGCAAACAAAAACTCATACTTCATATTTGAATATCGACTTAAAATTCTAGTGATGGATATACTTTTGAATTATACAGATTTGTGTCCTTCTTGGGGATCACATATGCTTATATTCTGCTATTTTCTTTTTCAGGGAATGAAGAGGCTGAGATGGCTTGTTCGCCTTCTTTAACTTCTTCGGTTGCAAGATCTGCATGTGCTATTCAATTAAATGTAATTTTATGTATTGCTTCTGAACTCAAGGAGAAAGGAACACTTAGGATGGGCTATCTTCACTTTCTACAAGTGTTATGGATTTTGTTGGACCGCATCATGGTGGATGATAACCAGAGTCCACACTTTGTCCCTACAGTAATGTTGCCGAAACAAAAGAACAATCGTCGAAAAAATGTGATATCGGCGGTGCGAATTGAGTCATGTCTGAGGTGCAGTGAAGTTGTATACATTACTGTGTTGGTGGAGATCAAGCCGAACATGTACCAGGAAGTACTCGATGCCGTGTCCCATGTTCTAGAGGAATTCACAGATATTGTGCCTACGGAGTTGTCGAAACGGCTTCCTCCTAAATGTGTTGTGGAGCACAGAATCGAGTTGGTCGCAGGAGCCCAACCACTTACCCAGGCTCCTTATCGCATGTCCCCGATGGAGTTGGCTGAATTACGGCACCAACTTAACGAGTTGCTAGATAGGCATGAGACCATCAAAGGCTCCGTACGGTGCTCCAACATTGTTCCAGAAGAAAATTGACGAAACGTTGTGGGTTGTGTAGCCTATCGATTGAAGCTACCCGGCAGACTCAAGATCCATCCGACCTTCCATGTAAGTTTTCTGAAACTCTTCAACCAAGATGAGATGGATAGAGAACGGAGGCAAGTAAAGCTTGCCATGCCAGTGATTCACAAGCAATTCCAGAAAGATATGGAGGTTGTGTTGGATCACTGAACAATAAGGCAAAGCAAAAAGAATAGACTGACATATTTCTTGATCCATTGAAAGGGCAAGACAGCACTAGATTCTACTTAGGAGCAAGATGTCACCTTGTGGCAGTTTGAAGACAAAATTGCCGAGTAGCTGAAGAATATTCAAATGCAAGCCAAGTTGACAAGGGCGTTAACCTCTTCAGGTAGGGGTGTTTTGTCAGCCCCTAAGGGCGCGGTCTAGATAGAAGGTGCGCGGTCGTTGCAAATTTCGACCGGTCATGACCTAGTTGGAAAGGATGAAGGTGAATTGGTTCGAAACGCTTGGACACATGTTTGATGATATTTTTCTAGTCTAAGTATAGGTTTGAAAAAGTTTTAGAGGCAGCAGACGTCTAAGGGTTAGGAACCGCGGGTGGTTTCAAGTGTTAGGAACCGCGGTGCCTAAGTTTCAAAGTTGTTGGGGCAAGTTGGACGCAGAACGTTGCCGATGGCGAGAAGCTAGACGCACGTGGAATCATGTGACCGTTTCCCGTGCACACCAAAGATAAACATTGGGCAGTTGCTAGCCGTTGCTAGAGTTGCGGATGATTACCAGCCAACTTAGCAACGTTCTTGACGATTACCTACGATCATGCATGTTTGGGTCGGACTAATGGCTGGGTCTTAGCAACCATAAACATGCCTATAAATAACGAATTAAGCAGAGACAAGGGCTGAAAGTTTCAGATAGTGAGAAACACTCTTAGATGTTCTGCACGCCAATTATTTGTAAAATTGTCCTTGTAATTGTTGTTGTAAAATACAAGGTTGGCCGTTTTACTGTAACTTGTGCATGTTATTCCTTTATTTTGCCCAAGTGTTCTGCGTTTGAATATTGAGTGCAAGTGTGATTGTGTAGGCTGACTGGTAGTGTGGTTTACCAACGCCATTACATGCATGTTTGGCTAGTAATAACAGACACCTCGTAATAGCGTGGTATAAGAGCATGGTTCTAATCTATTAGACCGTGCTTCTGTTGTGTGCATTGTATTTGTAATGATGGTTGGACATAAAACTTCTGTCCAAGAATGGTTGTAATGTCTGGAACTTGCATTCGAGGACTTGATGCAGCATCTGGGAGATGTACTGAAGGCTTTCAACGTCATGGAAGTTTTATTGCAGATCAGAGGGATGATAGACACCCAGACCGTGCAAATGGAAGAAACCAGGCAGACCGTTCCTTCTGTTGGGGATGTTGAAATGCTGCAGAGCGAAATGAGTTCGTCCCATGCAGAGATCTCGAATTTACAGACGGAGATCAGTGTGTTAAAGAAGGCAGTAGAATCTAGTAACACACAGACAGTTCAGAAATCTTCGAAGGAAAAAGTCAAAGTCCCAGAATCGAAACCGTACCAGGGTAGTAGGAGTTCAAAAGATTTGAAAAACTTCTTGTGGGATGTCGAACAGTACTTCAAGACTGTTGACATTTCGAAGGGGAGAAGGTATCAATTGCATCAATATACCTTAGAGGTAATGGAAAGCTGTGGTAAAGAACGATGCAATCAGATCCCACCAGACCCAAAATTGATACTTGGGATGTACTGAAGGAAAAGTTGAAGAAGCAATTCCTTCCTACGAATGTTTCGTGAAAAGTTAGAAATGCATTGTGGAAACTTGAAGCAGAATAAGAGCGTACACAAGTATGTTGCTGAGTTCCAGGCCCTGATGTTAGATGTGAAAGATATGTCCCAGAAAGATAGACTCTACACCTTCATCAGTGGACTGCAGCCGTGGGCGCAAATAGAGTTGTGAAGACAAAATGTTCAGACCGTGTTTCAAGCACTCGCTGCTGCAGAGAAGTTGATAAACTTCAAGGCTATGGGATCCAACAACGACAAGAAGAAGGAGAAGGGCAAGGAAAAGGGTAAGGAAATGAAAGGTGATCAATTTCTGAAAAAGAAGAAAAAGAAACAGATTGTGGCAACGATCGAACTCAGTGGTGCTTCCTCTTCTAAAGAGAAACAACTGCCCAATCCAAAGAAGAATGGCTGCTATAATTACAGAGAACCACATTTACCCAGCAATTGCCCCAAAAGGAAGGATCGGAAAGTTAGTGCCTTGGTAACAGAAGATGATGGTGATCAGTTGGAGATCCAAAATGCATTGGTCAACCCATGCAATTCTTAAACGCCATCACGGGTACTAATGGTCATGCTCCTTACAATAGCTTGATATATGTGCAGGTTATATTGAATAGCAACTAGATACTAGCAATGGTGGATACGAGAGTATCGCACAATTACGTGACATAACGTGTGATAAATCGGTTCCGATTATAGTTGAAGGAGTTGGACTTCAAGTTGAAAGCTGTTAACTCTAAAACCAAGTCAATGTTGGGTGTGGCGACTGTAGAATTGGAGTTGGTGCGGTGGAAAGGATGGTGTAGTCTCATGACAAGTCAAATGGATGATTTTGACTTGATTCTAAATAGAGATTTTATGGTTGCAAACAAGGTCTACCCAATTCCACACTCAGACGGCATCATGGTGGATGATGACCAGAGTCCAAAAGAATTTTAAATTTTTACAATGCTACATTAAAGATTTTGAAATACCAATGTTACCATAAAGTTTTTGAAAAATATCTAATCCATATAGACCCTTAATTTTGCAGGATTCAGTTCCAGTGGAAGCTACCAATCCAATGAAATCACTTGTGTCCGTTGCCGCCATATCATCCACTTAACGCCGAATCCAAATCTTCAACAGTGAAATTCCATTCCTTCTTACTGATATTCCTTGTAATTCAGGTGATATTTACGTATATTTGTCATACACATTAGCGCAGGTTATTGAATTGATGTTATCATATACATTTTGCAAATGCGTTTTCCTAGTACATGGCTGGTTTGGACCATCGGAATACTTGTTATTTGGATGGTGCCCCCGCCAGTGTTTCACAAGTAATTCTAGAAAGATGTGGAGGCTATGTTGGATCACCGAAAGATGGAGCAAAGCAAAAAGAATAGACGGGCAGATTACTTGATCCATTAGAAGGGCGAGACGACACTAGATGCTACTTGGGAACAGGATGTAATCTTGTGGCAGTTCGAAGACAAAATAGCCAAATACTTGGAGAACATTCGAAAGCAAGTTAAGTTGACAAGGGCGTCAACCTTTTCAGGTGAGGGTGGTTTGTCAGCTCCTTAGAGCGCGATCCAGACGGAACGCATGAGGTCGTGGCAGATTTCGACCGGCGACGACCTAGTTGGGAAGGCCGAAGGTGAACTGATTGGAAACGATTGGACACATGTTTGATGATATTTTTCTAACCCAAGTATGGGTTTGAAAAAGTTTCAGAGGCAACAGATGTCTCTAAGTTAGTGAGGGAAAAAATGGTGCCTCTACTAACGGTTCTAAGTTTTCAACCAGGACTATTATATAGAGGGATAACTGTGACTAAATCAAGTCAAGACCAAGGGATAAGGGCCAAGGTCACGGAACGACTATGATTTTGTGGGTTATTTCAAGTGGTTTCAAGTGCTAGGAACCACAATGCCTAAGTTGCTAAGTGTCAGGGCAAGTTGGGTGCAGAACGTTGCCGATAGATTGAGGCTGGGCGAGCGGAATCGTGCGGCAGTTGCTCCACGTGCCAAGGATGAACGTCGGGCAATTGCTAGCCATTGTTGGAGTTGCGGACGGTTCCAGCCAACTTAGCCACGTTCTTGATGGTTTCCTACGATCATGCACGTTCGGATTGGACTGACGGTTCAGTTTTGTCAATCGTAAACATGCCTATAAATAACCGTTTAGACAGAGACTAAGGGCAGAGAGTCTCAGATAGTGAAAAACATGCTTAGATGTTCTACACGCCAAGTTTTGTAGAATTGTCCTTGTAATTGTTGTTGTGAAATACAAGGTTGGTCGTTTGGCTGTAACTTGTGTGTGTTGTTCCTTTGTTTTGCTTAAGTATTCTGCGTTTGAATACTGAGTGTAAGTGTGATTGCGTAGTCTGACTGGTAGTGCAGTTTACAAGTGCCATTACGTGCGTGTTTGGCTAGTAAGAGCAGACACCTCGTAATAGCGTGGTATCAGAGCACGATTCATATCAATTAGACCGTATTTTTATTGTGTGCATTGTGTTTGTAATGATGGTTGGACATGAAAATTCTGTCCAAGAACAATTGCAACGTCGAGAACTTGCTCTCAAGGACTTGATGCAGTGTCTGGGAGATGTACCGGAGGCATTCAACGTCGTGGAAGTTCTGTTGTAGATTAGAGGGATGATCAACACCCAGACTGTGCAGATGGAAGAAACCAGGCAAACCGTTCCTTTTGTTGGGGATGTTGAAACACTACAGAACGAAGTGAGTTCGTCCCATGCAGAGATCTCAGATTTACAGTCGGAGATTGGTGTGTTAAAGAAGGCAGTAGACTCCAGTAACACATAGACCGTTCAGAAATCTTCGAAGGGAAAAGTCAAAGTTTCATAATCGAAACCGTACCAGGGTAGTAGAAGTTCGAAAGATTTGAAAAACTTCTTATGGGATGTCGAACAGTACTTCAAGGCTATTGACATTCCTAAAGGGGAGATGGTATCAATTGTATCAATGTACCTTAGCGACGATGCAAAGCTATGGTGAAAAACGGTGCTATCAGACCCCACCAGACCCCACCAGACCCAAGATTAATACTTGGGATGTACTGAAGGAAGAGTTGAAAAAGCAATTATTTCCTACGAATGTTTCGTGGAAAGTTAGAAACGCATTGTGGAACTTGAAGCAGAATAAGAGCGTACACGAGTACGTTGCTGAGTTCTAGGCCCTGATGTTGGATGTGAAGAAAACACCTTCATCCGTGGACTACAGCCGTGAGCACAAATGAAGTTGCGGAGACAAAATGTTCAGACAGTGTCTCAAGCACTAATTACCGCAGAGAAGTTGATAGATTTCAAGTCCATGGGATCCAACAACGACAAAAAGGGGGAGCAGGGCAAGGAAACGAAAGGTGGCCAATTCCCAAAGAAGAAAAAAAAAAGAAATAGACGATGGCAACGATCGAACCTAGTAGTGCTTCCTCTTCTAAGGAAAAACAATCACCCAATCCAAAAAAGGATGGCTGCTATAATTGCGGAGAACCACACTTAGCTCGCAATTGCCCCAAAAAGAAGGATCAGAACGTTAGTGCCTTGGTAGCAAAAGATGATGGTGACCAGTTGGAAATCCAGAATGCACAGGTCAACCCCATGCAGTTCTTAAATGCTATCACAGATACTAATGGTCGTGCTCCTTACAATAACTTGATGTAGGTGAAGGTTACATTGAGCGGTAACCAGATATTGACGATGGTGGATACGAGAAAGAAGGGGATGGATGTGAATAATGCTTCAGAACTGAATATTGGTTTCTTTAAGAATCAAACTTGGTGGGATAATCGTGAGGATATTTGATGCAGCACGAAAGCTTGGTCAGCACAACAACTTTATAGAAAAGCTTAGACATTGAATTTCCTCCAAACTTATAATAGCAATTTGGAATAGGATGAGAGAACATGCTTAAGAAGGTGAAAAATTGATTTGTAATTTTAGGAATCACTCCTAAGAATCTTTAGGCATCACACCTAAAATTGAGATCTATCACACAACCTTAAATAAGACCTTGAGTCTGCAGGAAAATTTTATTAATGACAAAAATCTGATTTCTATTTGTGGAGAAGTGGTTATTTATAGATACTAAAATAAAACCAACTCTAATCCTAATTAAAACTCTTGACTAGAATAGAATTCTAGGAGAAAGCTAGAAAACTAAACTTTCTTATTCCCCATAACTAAAATACTAATTATCAAAAATTATTGCTAAACAAAAAATTTTCATAAATCTAAAATTCCTGCAATTAACCAAATTACTAAAATACCCCTACTGGTGAAAATCAGAAAACACACTCCATACGATTCAAACCAGCTTTCAAGTTGGTTCATTGTCATAAAAAACATGCCAAATCAATGTTTGGACATTCAACATAACATTCCCACGGCTCCTATGAACCTTAGTGAATTTTTGCTATTTATCCCTATCCATATTGTAGAACGAAACTTTAAACATCCTGGTCTCCTTTTTTTTGACTCGTATGCCGTGATTAATGATCTTTATCATTTGTATAGTTGGAATATTAATTATCAAAATCAATTTGCAATTTTTCAGGATAAGTAGAAAGCCTGGCGATGAGGGTGCTTTTGTGCCATTGTGAGCAAACATGATCTATGATGGTCATATTTGTTCCACCTGCCTAGGTCTTTTTTATTTTGGACAAAGTAGATAGTAGGTGATAAACTATGTACTATTGTAGATGCACTGTTGAGATATACCGGTTCTTTTTTTTTATCACTGATTCCTCAAAATAGTTCGAAAATTAGGGTGAAAATCTGCAAAAAAATTCTTGTCAGGTTTTATACACTAGATTTGTTGGCAATGTGTTGTAGCTTTCAATGTTCTTGTTGGGATGCTAAGGCTGATTTAAAACTAATTTACCGCAAGAGTTTGTTGTTCTTTGTAAGGTGTTGTTTTCAACTTGTTAGAAACTATGTTGTGTAATTCCAATATAATGAGCAAACAAGAACTCATACTTCACCTTTGAATATCGACTTAAAATTCTAATGATGGATATACTTTTGAATCATGCAGATTTGTGTCCTTTTTGGGGATCACACATGCTTATATTCTGATGATGGTAATCAATTGGAGATCCAGGATGCACTGGTTAACCCATGCAGTTCTTAAACGCCATCACGGGTACTAATGGTCATGCTCCTTATAATGGCATGATATATGTGCAGGTTTCGTTGAATGGTAACCAGATACTAGCGATGGTGGATACGGAAGTATCGCACAATTACGTGACGTAACCTGTGATAAATCGGTTCCGGTTACAGTTGAAGGAGTTGGACTTCAAGTTGAAGGCTGTTAACTCTAAAGCCAAGCCAGTGTTGGGTGTGGCGATTGTAAAATTGGAGTTGGGGCTGTAGAAGGAATGGTGTAGCCTCATGGCAAGCCAAATGGATGACTTTGACTTGATTCTAGACAGAGATTTCATGGTTGCAAATAGGATCTACCCAATTCCATACTCGGACGGCGTCATGGTGGATGATGACCAGAGTCCAAAAGAATTTTAAAAACACCCCAAAAGAATTTTAAATTTTTACAATGGTACATTAAAGTTTTTGAAATACCAATGCTACCATAAAGTTTTTGAGAAATATCTAATCCATATAGACCCTTAATTTTGCAGGATTTAGTTCCAATGGAAGCTACCAATCCAATGAAATCACTTGTGTCCGTTGCCACCATGTCATCCACTGAACGCCGAATCCAAATCTTCAGCAATGAAATTCCATTCCTTCTTACTGATATTTCTAGTAATTCAGGTGATGTTTATGTATATCTGTCATTTACATTAGCGCAGGTTATTGAATTATTGTTTATCATATATATTTTGCAAATGCGTTTTCCTAGTACATGGCTGGTTTGGACCATCAGAATACTTGTTATTTGGATGGTGAATTGCAATATCTTTTTGATAATTTGCATCCGGTTCTGTTAAAAACTTTCGCCATAGTTTATTTTATTAATTTCCAGTATTATGAAATCTCTGGAATGTCCGTGGATGCTTTTATTTGTTTGGATACTTTGGTGTAGAAGTGGGACATTGCAGCAGATTGCATAACGTCGAGGAAAGAAAATTCTTTTGATAAAGATTATTTGAAATTTTTTTGTGTCATTCACTGTAGCAATATTTTTGATGTTACGATGTGTGTGAGAGGGGTATCTAGAAAGGTAGAATGTGGTTGCAAAATGCACTTAGGAGTAATAGAAAAGTATCTCTTTTCAAATAACGTAACTTTCTGTACTCGCCATTGATTTCTGAGTATCATATTCTGCAGACATGATTGCTAGTTGGCTGCCAATGTTGTTCTTCCTCCATTTAGAAAATAGAAGCTTTCTTGCATCTTTTTAGACCTTGATCATCTATTGGCGATCTACTCTTGACACAACTAGTCCATAGTTATGAGATGTAATCAGGGTACTCTACCAATTGTCGCGGTTTTTTTTACTATTGCCCTATTATTTTTTGTTCAAGGGACTTTGTTAAATCAAAGAAACCGATAATGCGTAATAATTGATGTAATCGGTAAGGCAAATCAATGGCACATTTGGAGAATTCAGAATTTATGGTTTAGAAATTTGATTAGCTATTGATAAATTTCCTTGGCTTTAGGCATCTTGAAAGAAGGGGATGGATGTGAATAATGCTTCAGAACTGAATGTTGGTTTCTTTAAGAATCAGATTTGGCGGGATAATCGTGAGGATATTTAACACAACACAAAACCTTGGTCGGCACAACAGCTTCATAGAAAAGCCTAGACATTGAATTTCCTCCAAACTTGTAATAGCAGTTTGGAATAGAATGAGAGAACATACTTAAGAAGGTGGAAAATTGATTAGTAATTTTAGGAATCGCTCCTACGAATCTTTAGGCATCACACCTGAAGTTCAGATGTATCACACAACTCTAAATAAGATCTTGAGTCTGCAGGAAAATTTTATTAATGACAATAATCTGATTTCTATTTATGGAGAAGTAGTTATTTATAGATACTAAAACAAAATCAACTCCAATCCTAATTAGAACTCTTGACTAGAATAGAATTCTAGCAGAAAGTTAGAAAGCTAAGCTTTCCCCATTACTAAAATACTAATTACCAAAAATTATTGCTAAACAGAAAATTTTCATAAATCTAAAATTCCTGTGGCTAACCAGATTACTAAAATACCCCTACTGGTGAAAATCAGAAAACACACTCCATAGGATTCAAACCAGCTTCCAAGTTGGTTCGTTGTCATCAAGAGCATGCCAAATCAATGTTTGGGCATTCGACACATCCTTCCCACGCCTCCTATGAATTTTAGTGGATTTTTGCTACTTATCCCTATCAATATTACAGAACGAAACTTTAAGCATCCTGGGTTGCTTTTTTTTTTACTTGTATGCCGTGAATAATGATCTTTGTCATTTGTATAGTTGGAATATTAATTGTCAAAATCAACTTGCAATTTTTCAGGATAAGTAGAAAGCCTGGCGATGAGGGTGCTTTTGCACCTTTGTGAGCAAACATGATCTATGATGGTCATATTTGTTCCACCTGCCAAGATTTTTTTTATTTTGGGCAAAGTAGATAGTAGGTGATAAACTATGTACAATTATAGATGCACTGTTGAAATATACTAGTTCTTTTTTTTTATCACTAATTCCTCAAAATAGTTCAAAAAGTAGGTTGAAAAGTTGCAAAAAAATGTTTAACGGGTTTTATACACTAGATTTGTTGGCAATGTGCTGTAACTTTCTATGTTCTTGTTGGGACGCGTAAGGCTGATTTAAAACCAATTTACCGTAAGAGTTTGTTGTTCTTTGTAAAGTATTGTTTTCAACTTGTTAGAAACTATGTTGTATAATTCCAACATAATGAGGAAACAAAAACTCATACTTCACCTTCCAATATTGACTTAAAATTCTAGGGATGGATATACTTTTGAATCATGCAGATTTGTGTTCTTTTTGGGGGTCACACATGCTTATATTCTGTTGTTTTCTTTTTCAGGGAATGAAGAGGTTGAGATGGCTTGTTCGTCTTTTTTAACTTCTTGGGTTGCAAGATCTGCACGTGCTATTCAGTTAGATGTAATTTCAAGTATTGCTTCTGAACTCAAGGAGAAAGGAGCACTTAGGATGGGTTATCTTCACTTTCTATAGGTGATATGGAAAAACATTGACACAGTTATCCAGGTGGCAAGACTTGTGGTGTCCCGTCCCTTCTATAGTCTTGCTATTCTTATTTGCGTCAAACTTTTTACTGTTTCAGCTGGGTTTCCTTTGAGTTTGACATGATTAAAATGGGATAATTTCTCTCAATTGGGTCAAAAGATTTGACATTCAGAAGTAACTTTAGAGTTTCATTAATACTTAGGAGGTATGAGAACGTTATCTCTCTTGGCTTTATACAACTTGGGTTGGGGAAAGGTGGCGGGCAAGGGCGAGGGGAGGAGGAGGGAGGTGGCTGGCAAGGAAAGAGAGGATGGGGGGCAGGACATTGAGTGGGGAGGGAGAAAAAATGTTTAAAATTTTTAAAAACACCCAAAAAGAATTTTTACTTTTTATAATGCTATATTTAAGTTGAAAAGGTTGGGTCTTTGATATCATTGAATGAACCTGCTCTTGTATCACTTTCTCTAGTAAATATCTTCTATGATTTATGTTTGTATGTTTCGCTTTATTCTCGAGGCATGGCTTCTAGTTCTAGCTCGGGCTTCATTTTCACCATCGGGGAAGACAGACTCCCCCAATCGGACCTTTGGGAGAAGCCTCCCACTAGGTATTCTTCTTCTTCTTCTTCTTCAATGCCTTCCTATTTTATTTACAAATTTTTTCCATTTTTTTCTGATTTTTTAAAGATGTATTTAGGGATAAATTGGTAACTAGCGCTACTTCTTTCCTTTTGATTTTTATGATTATTCTTGCAGCTTTTATAAGCTTAACACCGATGTCATGTTTGATTCCTCAAAAATTAGAGGACATGGGTATGGAAGGGTGGTAACAACCTTCCTTAGAGATAGTGGGGGAGGGGTGGTAACAACCTTCCTGGAAGATTTTGAGAAGGCCACAGTTGGTGATGTGACGCTACTCAAATTTAGAGCCACGGCCCACTTTGTAGAGCAAGCATATAATCACCTTGTAACCAAGGAGGGAGAAAGTGACATAAAATTAATCCTCGAAAGTGATTGCTTGGATGCCTTTGTCGCTTATCAGAAGTACAAAAAAAGTTTGACCAAGAACAAGAAAAAGACAAATCTGGGGAAGCCGAAAGCAAAGACATCGGCTCGCTTTGTGCCCTTCTGTAGGTAAAACAAGAAAGACATTGTAAAGTTTTTAAATGATTTGAACTTTTTTTTATTTGATGATGATTTTCTTGAATTGTCTCAGACGGATACATCAGGTACAGACCCGATGTTCCCAGTTTCGTGCCGTCCATGTAAAAAGGACACGCAACGCACTCGCAGATTTGGAATCAAAGCATATAGCCGACAAGCTCGAGGGGGGTGAGGAAGTTTATGTCAAATATAGGCAGATATATTGCGGGGATTCGAGGAATACCAAGACAATGGAGATGTAGGAAAGGAGTTATTGCTATAGCAATTTATTTTTGAAAGGTATTGTTCTACTGTTCTATTTGGAGCTTGTCCTACAATTTCTTGGTGTTTTGTAAACTTTTGAACTCTTTCAAGTTTGTATCCTGTTCTTTAATTTTTTTCAGTATCTATCTTTAGTCATATCACAATGCTTTGTAGTCTAATTGTTTATGTTAGAGGGAAATATGGACATTATAGGATGATGCCACGAAAGATGATACATTACCGGTTCATGTTTTGGTAGTGCCTAATGTCGCGGGCTGCTCAATTTCCTATAAACACTCGCACCGTGCTACATTAGCTGTTGTTGAAGACTTGAGCTATGATCATTTTGCTACTTTAGCCGAACTCTAGTGCGCAGAATTGTGAAGAAGCTAAAATTAGTGAGCAAAGAAGAGAAGTATTGGAGGTTAAGGAAAGCTTAAATTGCTCTTGAAAACACTTGTATAAGATCATTAACAAATGAGGATGCTTGTCCTATTTATAGGCAAGCCAAAAAAGCTTTACAAGTTTCTAGAGAATTTTACACTAAGTCTTCCTATATTTAGTTTCTAGAATCTTCTATACAATACAAAACTCTCATATACAAGATCTAGGCTATTTTTTAAAACTCTTGAACAACCTAAAATGATTCGGAAACCTTTAAGGCTTTCCACATTCTTTTAATATCGTTTGACAAAAACTCCACGTCTGGCTGGCCTGGGACGGCTGCAAGCGGTTGATATGCGATTCGTGTTACTAGGATGCCCGAGGGCCAACGAGTTTAACGTGAATGTTAGAGAAGGAGGTTCAAGAGATTTTGCTGCTTGACAACATGTCATGATAAAGGCAAGAGACATACATTCTTAAAATTGGCATTTCGTGTACATTTTTTAAAACTAATTACTTTAAAAGATATTCTTTGATTACTTGAAATTCAGTTTATTTATTTTTTATTCAACATAATTTTTTTAAAGTAGAATAACGTTAGCTAGTTAAAAATAAAAAATCAAAAGTAATTAGATGAATAATTTAAACTGATAATTACTCTAGGGGGTAAAGTGATAATAACCCCAGAATAAATTGTCTAAAAAATAATTCTATGGGGTAAACTAATAATAAAGCTATAGTTTATGTAAACACCAAATTTTTGTCAAATTTTAATGTTTTCTTGAATTTTTTCTATTTAATGGGTTATTTATTTTCTTGCATTTTAATGTATATTTTTCTCATTTTGAAGGTTTGTTTTAGGAAAAAAAAGAAACAAAAAAAGAAGAAAAATAGAAGATAAAATCTTCCCCTAGTTATTTCTCTTTCACCAAGTACACTATTGATCCATTTTTGCATTCAATGTTCCATGCATTTTTCTTTTCATTTGGTGGAAAACTCATCATTTTTTATTAACCAAAAACTCCACCAAATTCTTTTAGACTTTCTCAGCTCTCTCTTGTCTCTCAACTGGACAAAAAGCTAGACAAAAAAGAAGGACTCCAATTTTTTCTCCTGTCAATTCCCACTCTCAGCCCTCCTCTTTCCCAAAACAAAAAAAATTTCCAGCACACCTCCACTACACAAACACACACCAATAAGAAACTCTCCCTCATCCTCTCGGCTCTATCCTTCCATTTTCTCAATTCACACAACACACCCACACACAATTCAAACACAACAAAGCAAGCAACAAAGGATTGAAGCTTGGGAGTTCCTTCAACCATTTGGCTGAGAAACTCTTGCTTGGATTGAGGTATTTTACAATTTTTGTTAATCATATTAAACCCATATTTTATTATTTAGTTTTCTTGCTTTTGTTGTCTTTTGTTGTTGTTGATATGTTGCTGAAAATTTGGAAAATGGCAGGAACTAGATTGAGGAAAAGGAAATGATTCTTGTGCATGCATGCCAAGTGTTTGAGAAAATGCTTAAATGGAAAATCGAATTAAAATGTTAATTTTGCACATATATTGTTGTTAAAATGAATAATCATGACTAGTTAATGGTTTGGGGAGGTTGTTTAATTAAGTTTTGTGTCGATTTTGTAGTCTAAAAGGCAACAAAAAATGAATTTTTAGGGGTTGTTTTGCTTTAATATAGCCCTTTTATCTTGTTTTCTTGTCAAATTAAAATCATAATTGTATTGGAAAAGTTGTAAGGAGTTTTGTAGTATAATTTTTATGATTTTGGTAAAGGATATGGTGTTTTAAAAAGGGTTAATTCCACTTTGTCCCCCCAAACTTTGGACGATTATCCACTTAAGTCCCTAAACTTCAAAATGGGACACTTAAGTCCTTAAACTTATAAATACCTCCCACTTAAGTCCCTGAACTTATAAAATGGGACACTTAAATCCCTAAATCCTTATAAATGGGACACTTCGACCACCAACAACATTCAGGATTTGTTAACAATTTTCCTTAAGTGGGAGGTATTTATAAGTTTAGGGACTTAAGTGTCCAATTTTGAAGTTTAGGGACTTAAGTGGATAATTGTCCAAAGTTTGGGGGGACAAAGTGGAATTAACCCTTTTAAAAAAATAAAAACTAGGCTGTCTTTTGCTATTTTCGCTACTTTCGGTTCATTTTTTGTAAAAATTAAGGCCAAAAATAAATACTATGCAAAAAATTGAGTGGGGGTGTGTATTTTGATAAAATTTGGTGATCAAAAACTTTGTTGGTGGTGGGCGCCGGCAGCGACAGCGACAGCCATTGCCGCCAGTAGGAAGGAAACTTCAGCTTCATCGAAGAGAAGAAGAGGGGAGAAGGGAGAAAGAAAAAGAAAAGAGAAGGAAGAAAGAAAAAGGGCAAAAAAGAAAAGAAATGAAAGAAAAAGAAGGAAAATGGATTGGGTTAATGTTTTATTTCGGGTGGGCCAATTTCTTTAATTTTGGTTGGGTTAGGATCTTCTTTTTTTGGGGTTTTTTCATCTAGTCCTGTGTTTATTTTTCATGAAGACAGCCCACGTTTTTTCTTTTGGGCCAGAGCCAAGCAAGTAAAAATAAATGGCTCAAAACCCAACAAATTTTGCACTTTAGCCCCTCAACTTTGAGTAATTTTACTGCTTAGAAAATTTTAAATTTCTTTCACTTGGGTCTTTAAATTAATTGCATTTTGGTCCTTGAGCTTTATCTTTTATTTAATTTTGACCCCTAAACTTTGAAAAAATTTATATTTTTGACCTCAAAAGTTTTTCAATTTTTGCAATTCAACCCCTAGTGAATTTTTGGTTCTCTCTATTGTAATTGTTTCTTTTCTTTAATAGCTAATTATGTTACTTTTGAATATAGTTAACTTGTGATTTTTAAATGTTCTTAAATTTCTTTATGTTTGACATATTAATGTGAATTTAGTATTTTTATCATCATTATTATTATTTTCAATTAAATTGGTGCTATAATTCTTTTGTTTATTTTGAATATAAATAGGGTAATTTGACTCCATTTAGTCACCACTTCAAATGGGAGGTACTCCTATTATTATTTAAATGTTAATTACGTGCTTTTATGTGCTCTTACGTGCTCCTATGTATTTACATATTTTTATATACTTTGTTATTTATTTGATTCAAATGTTCATTCAAAATTTCTTATGTTTGTTTAGTTAATTTTGTAATTATTTGAGAGGTGTTTAAATACTTCAAGATGTAATAGATAGGTAATATTTTTTGAAAAATTGTAATTAGATAGATCAATATAATAGATAGGATAAATAGATTTATTTTATCATATTTTTCCATTTTAGATTGTAATTAGATTCCCCGTTGTAATAGGTAGATTTTGTGTGTATATGTGGCTTATGTGTTATGTGTTTTATTCATTTTTTTTTTTTTTAGAATTTTTGCATCTAGATGTGATGCTTATGTGTTACGTGCTACGTGCTCTTATGTGCTTAACTGCTTTAATGTATGCCTTATTTGTTTTACTATATATCATGAATGCATGACGTCACCACATTAGTCCAACGCTAGTTGTGACTTCTCTTTCCGCTTATTTGCTAGTCCAATGTTAGTAAGGATTTTTAGAAATTGGCTAGTCCAAAACTAGACCCTTTGATCATTCATGCGTTAGATTCATTTTTGTATGACATTCATTACATTTTAATGCATATTTTTATTTTATTTTATTTTAGAATCTTTTCTCATTTGCATGATATTTCATATTATATTATCCCCTACTCTCTATATGTGTTAATCATATTATTTAGAATGACACCTCATTTAAGAAATTGTAAAAAATAAGTTAGTTCATTTGTTTGTCTAGATTAGGAGCATTACTCTTTGAATATGGAAAATGAGCTATTATAACTTTTTTAGTTTAAATATCTCATTAATCCCTGTATAAGAAAATTATGTCACGAGTTTTTGTCTCCCGTACTCATTATGTTGTATTCCTTTTCCTTTGATCACTTATACCTATGTATATAATTTAATTTTCTTTTCTTTTCTTTTAATTTTATCATTCGCATACTTATGACCCTCTTCAAGGAATTATTTTGGCCTTCACAATTAATGCTATTGGTATCAATTAAGCTCTTGAATGGATATTTTGCTCCTTTTGATAGTTTCTATAAATTTAAATTTGCATCCATGTAGGAATCATCCAAACGTGATAAATTTAAAGGTTAGATTAGGAGAATTTTCACTAAACCTAGCAACTAGTTTAAATTAGATTGAAAGGGTGCCTTAGAGTTGAGTTGATTGAATCTTTGTCTTTCCTTTTTTCAACCGTGACTTCCGAACTCATTTTCTCTTATTTTTCAAAGATCTGGAATTGTTGAAAAGGGTTTTATTTTTATTTTTATTAAAAATATTTTTGAGTGATTTGGTATACCTAAATTCAATACCAAGCGGCGATTCCTATTTTTTCTTAAAAATCATTTTAGAGTCAATTTTGGACCCAAACTGTCGCATTTTTTAATGTCCCATTTTAGATCCTTTTCACTTATTTTTCGCAAAATGGGGCGCGACAGTTTATAAGGGTTAAGTGATAATAATTTTAAAAGTTAAACATATCTTTACACTTGAATTATTAAACTCTGCTAAATTTAACTGTTAATCTTGGAAGTAAAGTGATTAAAAGATAAGCGGGGGAATTGATCATGATACCAAACATTAAGAGGGTAAAGTGAACAAAATGTTTGGAGAAATTGGCCGGTTTAGTCATTAGCGCAATCAACCCAAAGAAAGATGGGAAAACCTCTCTCAACTTGAAACTCCCAAATTACCCCGGTATGCAATAAACCTCGCTGCCCTTCGGAAATTTGACGATTTTCACATTTTCTCCTTCCTCCACCGCTAGCCATGGCGAAATTGAAGACGGATTCTCCTCTCGCTCGCCGTATCGCCCAATCTTTCATTCGCTTCCTCGATTCCGGTAATTTTTCTACATTTACCTCTCCGTTTTTACTTCAATATGTTCTTTTTCAGTCAGTCAACTGTGGTATTCTCTTGTTCAATTCCCTTTTTTAACTACCCTGTGGAATTGATTTTGTTGCTTTACTGATTATTCCTGAACTAGTAGTGCAAATGTATCGGACGATATTTCTTTTTTCTTTCTTTATTTTTGTTTAAGTTGAAAATGGGAACTATATAAAGAAACATCTATTGCAATTACGTCAATTTTTTATTGTTGATAGAAATCTTATTGGCAGTAGTAATTAGGATACTTTCGGTATTGAAGAACTTTAATATTGGTACGAATTGTGATAGAAGACTATTAAATTTTAGAATTGGTGATCTTTTATTTTTATTTTTATTTTTTGAAGATGTTAGGTAGGAGTAATTTGTTTTAATTTTGGTGGAGTTAATTTTTTCAGAATTTTCTGTTGCGACAACTTAAAAACATTTTTTAACTTCAAATCCTGTGGTGTTTATCAATTCTTGCTATGTTTGTTTGTCAGTAATCCAGTTAAGCTTTTGTACGGGAAGTTTTAAGAGTGAACAATATATCCACAAAGTTAAGTTGGAAATGTTTTTCAGATTACGAACCAAGTATTAGAAAGTTATTGATGTTATAAAATGTTTCCATGGAAAAGCTTCTCAGAGCAAAATAACCATTAATGAGGTCCTTTATCTTAGGATAAATCTTCTATACCATCTCAAAGAATTTTTTTTATTTGTTATTTTTAGGTTAGTGCATCTGAATACTTAAGTACATAAGAGATAAAGGACATGTGGCAAAGATCTCAATTCACTCGTGTAAATAATTTTTGACATTGACGGTATACAAAGGATTATTCCGAAAGTCCATGTGGACATCTTGGCGATTTATTGCAATTGTTCCTGATGTTAGATAAATCTTTAAGCTAGATGAGAATGGTGTACTTTGATAATCTGAGATTAGGCATCTGCAACTGCATTTGTCCACTTTGAGAATCTGTAGTACCGACCCCAATCTGATTGTTCATGTGAAAATGAGTGATAAAAATTTGGAATGCTAAGTTTTAAGGTCATCACTGGTAGCCTTAAAAACAAAATAAGATAAGATCCCCCTGGTAATTTACCTGTTCTCTTTGTTCAACTCTGGGTCAATGTGACATCATATTCATTTGCATCTTTTCCTATTTTAGCAAGATGAGAATTTAGGCTTGTTTTGTGTTCTTACATGTACATGTGTGTGTGTGGGTCTATCTATATGTAACTAACACTATAAATGGTTAATACATAGGGCTAGATGGTATTAAATTTTTTCTAAATAGACACTAATTGGCAAAAAACTGATTTTTGTGATAATAGGATAAAGAAATTTGATTAAAATTTTTAAGTAATAGCAAAGATATATATTAGGAAAGTAGAATGTGACTTTCTACTACATACATAACTAATCACTTCATGCAGTGCTGGTAATTGATTTTGCCTGATATGACAAGACTAGTTTTTCAAGTTCTGTTTGTAATTTTCCTGAAATTGTTATACGTTGGTATAGAAGAAATTATTGGAGACATAAGGGGGGCCCTTTGTCCCACCCCCCCTCATGTTTGGCCTTTAATTAATTTCATTTTTTTTTTGAAGATGTTTTTGTAGTTCAGATGCAAATCATTGCTATCCTCTTTTATCTTTCTTTTTTCTGTACTTGGTATTCATATTCTTATTATGTTGAGGCTACCATTCTGTATTATCTGTCTCTATCAATGCAGTTGAACCCGCTTCTGGTGTTGATGCTGAGGGTATTGACGTAGCCAAGGAATGTTTGTCAGAGGCATTCAAGATTGAATTGTCATCTGAAAATCAATTAAATTCTGAATCATTGGTTGACATATTCAGTTCCTGGGAGACAGTTGGAAGGAGTAACAGCAATGCTGATCTTCCCCATGAGGTGTCTCCAGGAGATTGTGCATCCACATCCTCGGCAGGAAATGCTGGTGATGCTCATCATCTTAAGCCTTCGTATTCTCAGGTTCGTTTTTAGTGCAAGCATCTTTCGTTTTATTGGTTTTGTTGGATTTGGGTGACTTACCAAAACATTCTTTTCCTATACATGGTTGTCCCTATACATAGTGAAATGCATTTTAAAGTTATAGTTCAGATAATGTTGTACGTGGTGTTGTGTCTAAGCCTATTTTTTTTGGCATTTTTTAAACCAAAATTCAGCATCTGATAATCCTTTGGGACTGTTTGTTTTGAGGGAATGGGAGGGAAAGGAAAGGAAATGGAGCGATAAGTTTTTGATGCTTGGGATGATTTTTGAGAAGGGAAAGGAAAGGATTGGGAGAATGGAGGGATAAGGTTTAGTTATTTTTTGTCAGCCTGGTTTCCATCCAAAAGTGGGCAGAAACAGAGGGAAAGGACATAAAGATTAATAAAATTTTTAAGATTTCCTAAAAAAACCTATCATGTGCTTATACATTAGACTTTTAAATTATGGATAAAAATGTAACTAATGCATGTTAGTTTCCTTTCCTTTCCTTCCATAATCCAAACAAGATGGACGGATTCAGGTTTCCTCTACTCTCCTTTCTTTTCCTTTCTGTCCTTCTTTCCTTCAAAAAACGGTGCCTCACTTTTTTCCCCTAAAATGTGAGCCTTGTCCCAAAACTGTTATGTTAAGTAAGATATAGTTGTGCTCCCATTTTTGTACTCGATTTGTTTTATTGGAGAAAAAATGAATAGCCTTATTATTATTATTTTGAGATCATGTTTTCTTGGTTTACTGGTATTGTTTTATATCTGCGTTCTTGATATAAGTGGATTACTGAAATCTATTAAAAGCTTTGGGATGTCTACAAAAACAAACTTGTTCTTGATATCTCACAAGTTTTGGTCTTTGTATGGGGTGTCTGTTATTGTATTTTTGGTTTCTGTAGACGCACATACAGGTTCTATCTCTCTCTCTCTCTCATGCAGACACACACATACATGCGCGCGTGCACATGTACATATAGGCATATCTCTAGGCACATATATGTTGGTGTGATTATACCTGCTACTTAGACAATGGGAAAATATTTTGGGATGGTATTACGGTAAGTTAGGAGAAAATACTGGGAATTTATGATATATGGGAAATTGTGCTCTTTGGGCCATGTAATGACATTCTCGTGGTCTGTTCTCTTTTTAAATGGTTTGTCTAACTTTTTGACATATGTTTCTATTACATTATATGAAAATTTAAAATGTGGCTTCCAAAACACTTATCTGCTAAGTGTACTTCCAGTTTCTTTATTATTCTAGGTAATCAACTTATTGGGAAATCAATATTCTGTGTTCATTATTTATAGAGAGAAGTACATTCAGGAAGCAGCCCATTAGATGTTGTCATCAGATTCTTTTGGTCAAAAAAATTATTTTGGTTAAAAAAGAAACTTTGTGCTAAACCTTATTTCCTGGTAGGTTTGTTGTAACAGTGCCTTCGAGAGTTTGATTCTGTTTCATGTCCATAAACAGGTTGATGGTTGGAGCAAAGAGGATCAGACACATGGTAGGTGATCTTTGGACTTCTCTATCCTGATTGACAAAATGTGGAAACCTAGAATAGCTAAGTGCTGGGTTTTCCCTCCCAAAATTTGGTTTATGTTGTGTAAAAATACTGCATTCTCAAGTCTCTGGTTGTTTGACATAAATTTTTATTTCTTCAAGCTTGTAAATTTGCTCAGATATTAGTTAGAAAGGAGTTGCAAATGTTTGGTGCCTATTATGTACAAAATCTTTTGAATTATATTGGACCACAATTAAAATGGTTGTGAATTGCAGTTGTACTTTTGAAGATAATTTTTTAATACTGGACTGATCTGAATAAGGTTTGCCGTGAGCCATACCTACAAATTAGACTGTTAATTACAATAATCGAGCGAGTTAGACTGTTAGAGAACTTATAGTCTCCAGGTCAAGAAAATGCCGTCATTAATCCTTTTGTTACATTGGATGACCTGCATGCCCCTAGACGAACTATGTAAAAGCTTTCTTGTCCAGAATCATTGATGCAGCGTTGGACAAGCTATTGCACTGACTATTGATTTGATAATTCTTAGTTGTAGGAACCTCTAGAATCTTAGAAAACAAGAGAGCAGCAGTAGGAATTTACAAGAAGCAAGTTAGGAAGGCAGAGGTGGAGAAAGTCCAGCATATAATATGTAAGAATTCTACCTAGATTTCCCTGTAAATGACCTGTTATGGTAAGGCTGCTTCAAAACTCAACACAATGTCATTTACTTGGGTGGACATAATTTTACTTCATTCCTTCTCTACACCACTCTACTACAAGGGATAAGTGCAGTACACAACAATTGGAGGCTAAGGCTAGTAGGAACTAAGGAAACATCATAACCAAGCAAGCTTGAGAACTAGGGAAACTAAAAGCTAAAAGAGTAGGAAGCCAATTTTTGCTTGAACACTTGAATTTTGGTTTTACTCCAAGAAATGCTAAATCATAAAGCAAGTTAAACCATATCAAACTTATGGTAGATATAGCTAGAAGGCCTGCAGATCCATCACTGTCTAGATATCTTGAGATCGCTTGCCACTATCCTCTTGAATTTTGTTTCTCATATGCATTCTGTGATTGCAATGGTAAGTGTGGTTAGGTGATCGGTTCTTGGAGGGCTATCTTTTGTTTGCTACTTTTTCAATTCATTCTCATCTTCCCCAATCTTTCTTTTATCATTTCATATTCAAGTTTTACCTTTGCTTTTAAAATGGGGCATTTGATTCTTTACAGGCTTGTGAGATGGGTTCTTAGGCTGATAGTAGCCTAAATTGTGCAGGGTACTGGGCACACATTGTTAGTCTCGAATAAAGAAGATGTAGTTTCTTGGATAAGGGTTATCTAGAGTCGAATACATTTTCCCTTTTCCTTAGTTCATTGTGGTGTCAATATATGACCTTCTTATAAAAGGTTTGGAGGATTTTGTTCTTATTATCTTGAAAAAACAATTAAAAGTTTACTTGATCAAAGCCTTAAATTAAATCTTGAAAGCCATCAACATTTTTCCTACAGTAAAAACATATTTAAAAAAATTTTATTTCACTGGTAGGTTGAGTTGCCGAAGTATATTTACAAGAATGCAAGATGCGAGAAACATGTCAGTGGCACTAAAATATTCCAGATCATGCATCAAGACAGTTCACATTCCTATCCCTATTAAATTTCAGTTCAAGATTTTTTTTTTGGACCGGCATTATGCATGTCTGACTTCCAAGTGTTCCTTATTTGTATATGAGATTAATATTTGGAGACAGTGTCCAGATTTACATCTTAAGGACCTTGTTTTGTATGATACAATTTCTAGCTTTTATGATGTTATGTTAGGAACATCAAAGGATGAGCTTTTTGGGCAATATTTTGGTGCTTTGGAAAAAATTCGCTATTTCAAAAGTACGGCTGATGGAAATGATGATCAGGCCCAGTTGGATAGAGCCACACATATCTTTCACAAAGCATTGGAGGTATTTGTCTTTTAGTTGCTTCATAGTTTATTTGGATTTACTTGAAAAATGTGCCTTTCATAATTTCTGAAGCAAAACTATGATATGGCATACCACTTTTACAGCTTGCGTTTTAGCTGCTCAGTGACTGTTCCAGTGTATGTTGTTTGTCACTTTGTCAAGCTCCAATGCAATTTCAAAGTTGTTATATAAACTGATTTTATCACTGCATATAGTTCAAAGATTGTCCTGCAATACATTACATTGTTCAAATGCAGATGCTAGAGAATGCTGGATTTTAGTATTCAAATGTGCCTTTTTATGGTTGTATTGTTTCTATTTTTATTCTTTGCTAGATGACGGGGTTCTAGTAACACTTTTTCCCTGTTCTTTTAGTGTTTTTTTTTTTGGAAGTTATTTGTTAATTGACTTGGTGAAGAAAGTGAGAGCAGAAGCCAAGTATAAACATATTGGATCTTTTTGGTTGGAATATGGGTTTTCTAGATGCTTTAAAAAACCTCAGAGGTTTGATTTTCTTTGGCAGGAAAAAATTGTTGGTTTCAGAGCAATACTTGTGAAGAGAAATGTGGAGAGACAAATCAAATATAGAAAAAACTCGTTCTTTCTTTATGAATCTTAAATACTTAAAGCTTATTTTATCCATACGTTTTACTTAGTGCCCATGCTAGCAACTCAAGGATCTCTAACATATCTGCGTACTGGCTAAGCCGTGGATATACATGCTGAATCCTACCCTGTGCAGGGCCACTTCTTGCAGGAACATAACATAATGTCTCCTAGATAGTACCAAGAGTTAATTCAAGGATTATCTTACTCTCTTTTTGATTATTGGGCATTATGGTCTGCAAGTTAGGAGCAAAGGTTTTTTCAGCTTGGTGTTGTACTGTAAGTAGACTTGCACTAACCTCTGATCGAGGCGAGAGATTACCTTACCTCCTTATCATCTTTGGTCATACTTTATCAATTTAATGCTGCTGGATATGTTCATTTACTTGTTTTTTGATTGCTTACCATGTGCCACTACTTTATAAGTCAGAAAGGGTCCCACTTACCAGGGTTACCTCATCTCAATCATATCTAGAGCATTTCACCTTTCAGCAGGACCTCTTATTATTTGAGGTTATCGTTTTCAGGCCAAAGATAAATCCTTTTCCTTATTTTCCTGAAACGACATTTGCTTATGCATACTTCTTCAGGGAACCTAGTTCCTACACAATTCACCTTCCATGAGATCACTTTCCTCAAGAAATGCATCATTCCTTTTCAGTTGACTGACATTACCATTTTAAACATCCTGCTCTCTCGGCTTCTCTATAAGATGCTTTGTCTCTTCTCTTTGGGTAAAAGACAACATAGTGTATATTGTCGTTCTGTGGTCACATGGTGTTCTTAAGGCTGGTTAGGGGCTAGCCCAGGAATAGGTGATCATTCTGGCACCCCTATTTAAAAGATAAGTTCTTATTGTTCATGGTGTTACTTAATTGTAGTGACTCCCTAGGCACTGAAGGAAGCTTTCCAACCCCAATTACTGAAGATTTTTGCCTGGAGGAACTCTTAAAGTCTCAAAATGGGATTTGGAGTCATTTTCCTCCTAGCAACATAACTTTGTAGATGAATTAACTAAACAAAGTTACTTCTTCTATTGCCATTTTGATCGTTTAATGCGCAATAAGTTCAATAGAACAGCGTGATCATGCTCATAAATTAAATTTAGGTGCTTGTTAAATTGTCTACTGTGGTTTATTCTATTTCTAGGGTAATATTTTTTCTCTCTCCCACATTATTTTCATAATCTGATTCAATTTCTTTGTTTACTATATTCTGCGCTGTCATTAAAATATGAAGGATGAAGATTAATTAAATGCTTAAGGTCTAAGCAAGAAGGCTTGTCTCACCTTATGGGATATGAGCTCTACACCATCTCTTCTCCTTTCAATAAGAAAAATTGGGGCTTTAGGCCTCGGCATGGGGACTTTTCCACCTTATGGCCCATTAAGTTCATTGCACATGTTGTAGCTATTGTGGTTGTGTAAGCTAAAATGATCTGCATGAAGTTTGATTAAGTGTTGCTTTCCTGGTTTTTTATTTGTTGCTGAGCTTGCATTGATCGAGTGCGAAAATGCTTGTAATAACAGGAAATGCAAAGATCTGGTTGCCAGACTTTTGATGGAAGAAATTTGGCTGAGACGTTAAAATTGCAAGGTAGACTTAAAATAGGTGTTAAAATTTCTGGGTCATTTTTGAACTGGCATTACTTCATATACATAGTCATTTTACTATAGATAGTCATTCTTTTTTATTTGTTCTAACCATTAGTTAGTCTCCTGGTATCCTTCACTTTAAAGATACTCCTCTGGTGTTACTTTGCATAATTATCTTCTGATGTTCATGATACTAAATCTTACTAAGTCTTTTTCTTTTGATATTGGACTTGACATTTTTTAATGATATATATATGTGTGTGTGTGTGTCTAGGTAACAAAGCCATGCAATTGAAGCTTTACTTGGATGCCATAGAGCTGTATACCTTTGCCATTGCACTTTGTGAAGATAATGCTGTTTATTACTGTAACAGGTATACTATTTATTTACTTTTGGATGTGTAACCATGGTGTTCTTTGCATTAAAGCATTCAACTAAATTCTGACGAGTGCAGATTTAAAGGTCTATAGGTTGTTATTAAACAATCTAAGTTACCATGTGAGTTTTTTGCTTGTGAACCAAACTTCTATGTTCATATATCATCATACAATCTGTAAACTTTGGGTGAAGCATCCTAACATGCTTAGTTGATAAAAAAATAACGTGCTTCGATAGGTAATGTTGCTGAAGGAGCGTTTAGGTTTAATGTTCAGATCTTGACTTGAACAATTATCTGTTTAACTAATGTAAAATACCTTCATGGAGCAAGGGTTTTCATTTGTTCTATTGTGATCTTTCAAGTTGTCAGAAAACATACCCTTTGCACACTATCAGTTGTTTTGCTTTCTTTGTGGTGGTGCAGTGGCGCTTCCTGGCCATTTCTTTTTGTTTTGTAGATGATCTGTTGTTGTGTGAACTCCATATAGGGAATAACATGATTTGAGTTTGTTTCAGCCAGTTCCGATTCTACCGTTTCTATTTCTCTTTCGTAGTTGTATTATTCAGGTTACTATATCCTTAGTCATTTGCTGTTTAATTTCTTTTTGGTCGTTTTATACAATAATTTGCTAAGTCGCCAATTGATTTACTAATAGCTTCTTTTTTAGAGTTATTGACTTTGAGGTTCTTAAAGTTTTAATGATGTAAACAATTGCAAATGGCAGATGTATAGCCAATTATGGCAACTTTGAATTTTAGTTGAAAATTGCGATGAATCTGTTAAATTTACCAGGGCTGCTGCTTATACTCAGATCAACCACTTTGAGGAAGCCATCAATGATTGCCTGAAATCAATTGAAATTGACCCAAACTATAGCAAGGCTTACAGTCGTTTAGGATTTGCTTATTATGCTCAAGGAAAGTACAGGGATGCTATTGATAAAGGATTTATCAAAGGTTGGTTTGGAATTGATCTAAATACTCTATATTACTCCAAGTGATGGTTGAAAATATAATGATTGCTCCCAGATTTTAACTTGATCTGCTTTGAGTATTTTTGTGATTTCTGTTGTTTGTTGTTACATGTGCTGATAATTTTATTTCTTAACATATCTGTGATGAAGCTTAGGAGATTGTAGGATGCAGGAAAGTTGAAATGTCTAGACATGGTAACAGGTGAGATAGGGTAAATTATGTGGACGCATCTTGTCTTTTATATTACAAGGAGACATGGTAACAGGTGAGGTAGGGTAAATTATGTGGATGGATCTTGTCTTTTCTCTTACAAGGACCTCCTATCTGAAATTTCATTGAACTCCTCCCAGGTTCCATATTTTATATTGAGATCTTCTCAGGTTTCAACTCTCCAGTAGACTACATAGGCGGGATATCCATTGGATACTATATAGACGGGATATCTCTATGACAAAGTAGTGGGGGCATTCAATGTAGTTTTAGAACAACAGCTGAAACTCCAGTGTTGTTTTCAACCAACAGCTGGAACTCAAAGAAGAAACCCAGCTTTTAACAACAGTTAAAACTCTACAATTATGAACTAGGTGTAGAGGAGCTCGTGGCTTTTTACTGAAGAAAAAAATTATGTTTTCAATCACAAAAGCACAAGTGTTAACTACTCGTAATTGTTGACAAGGTTAGGTAAAATTCTGAAACAGGAGAGACCTTGGTGATCAGAGAAAAGAATACATTTTGGGCTATTTGCCTTAATTTAAGGGATCAATAAAGTGCAGTTCATCTTTAGGGGAGGGTGATTGTACACTACATGTTTGATGAATTTATAGAATAAATGGAGTTCCATTCCATGTTTTAGAGGACCGTGAAATACTCAGAAGTGCTCCTAGATACCAGGGTCAGTTGCCCATCAAATTTATCTTGTAGATCATTCCTCTCACCTCTGCTTTCATCTTACTGGGGCTTTCACTTTTTATTTTTATTTTTTTAAAGTCTCTCATTTTTTCATGTGTTTATCCTATTACATGATTTTGTTACTTTTTGGCATCATAGAGCTTTCACGTCAATCCCTGCTTAAGCCTGCTAAACCAACAAATAATAAATGAATGTAACCAAAATGGTGTAGTTAATTGAAACTCAGTGCATAAATTGTTCAACATGCTGTTGAAAATGACTTTCTAATCTTGATTCTTGGCTCTATGTTTAGAAATTAAGAAAAGAATTCTATGTTTATGCTTGGATTTATAATATAAAAATGTGATTGTTGTGGCAATTTTTATGCTTTTGTAGTTATTCTGTAGGTTTTGTGAAATATCTTTCTTGTATTCTTGAGTTGATGAACCATCCATTATCTAGATTAATATAACTACGGCTATTGCAGATAATTACTACTTGTATGCTTGCTCTTACAGAATCTGCACCCTTGCTCTTACAGAATCTGCACCATAGAAAAAAAAAAGTTTGTCTTATAAGATTGGTGGTGCAAGGCACTTGCTTTCACGGTTGTGAATAACTAGATCTTACTTTTTGAAAATTTAACGATTTGGAATATGTGATTCTCTTAATGCAGCATTGCAGTTGGATCCTAATAATAGTTCTGTGAAAGAGAATATTCGGGTTAGTTTGTGCCTTTAACTATGATTATGAATTTGAGCTTGTTTGTCGAAAGGGTGTGTGTGTCTTGTGAATCATTCTAATTGTGGTTAATATCATTCTCATATTCAATGTAGGTGGCAGAGCAAAAATTGAGAGAAGAACAACAAAGGGCAGGGCAAAGTCAGGTAATATGCAGTCGTATAATGCCATACAGCTATATTGTGGCAGTATGTTGAATCTGATGCCATGGCATGCAGATTCAGTGAAGATGAAGAGGAAGTCTAAATTGTTCTTTGTGGAATCTCTATGATATTGTTTCAAGTAGTTTTAATACTGTATAGGGATCATTTTTTGCATGATTCAGTATTTTTTGCTATGCTTTGTTTCCAGCTAGAGCTCATGATTAATGAATAGAAGCTTCTCAAGATTTCTCGAATTTTGGAGGAGTGTCATAGTGCTTCCTGTAACTGTGCATTAGTACGTATAATTTGTGGAAATTGGGATCATGAGTTTGGGGATTCTGGTTAATATTTGGGGTAGTTCTCACTGCTTGAAGGTAGTGCTGTTGTAACTAATTTTGGGGTGAAGGGGTTATGGAGCTATCTAGTTTTAATTATGGGGGTATCCTAGTGCTTAAGCATGGGCTAGTTTTAATTACAGGAGTTTTTGCGTTGCTTGTTGCATTGTATTACTGTTGGATGTTTTGAGAGTTTCTGCGGGTTATTGTACTGCAAATTGTGCAGAAGGATGATTCATTGAGTAAATTGTGAATGAGATAAATCACGTAGTATTAGTGGATATAATAATAAAAAATCAAAGAAACTCCTATAAATGGGTAGAGAACAAGGATGGAAAGTAAGATGAGAAGGTCAGCATTGGAATAAGGGGGTAGGATGAAAATGGAATTCTAGTTGAAGAGGAATGTGCGTCTCAATAGATGGTCAAGGTCTGAAGTCAAATATCACTTATGGCCATTGAGATGTTTCCAAATTCCTACAGCCCCATGTTACATATTCATTAAAATCTTCCGAGTTTTTCCTGAGAGGTGTAATATGCTCCTAAAGGATCCCACTATTTTCCAGCCAATGTGCTAGACAGTCAAGCAGATGCCACTCAAAGGTCTTCCCATCTATTCTCTATACGTTTGATCCTAATTGACCTGAATGTGGATAAGAAGAAAGTGCTTCGATCTCGTACAGAGTTAAAGAGTGTTGAGGAAAGACATAAAAGAGCACTGTTTCCGTATAAGCATGATATGTTGTGATTTCACTTATTTGTGGAACAATAGGTATATAAGATACAAGTTGGAATTAGTTCCTTTGTGATGACTTCTTGAAGATCTTATGAGCATTGCTCAATTATAGGTTTGGTAGCAATAGGTGTTTTTCAAGTTAACTGGTCTGTTTTCAAGCCTTTGCATGTAGAAATGTTAGATTGAATCTGAAGAAGCTGCAATACATGCACCTTGATGCTGGCGGCCTCTGCACTGGTGGCATCTCTCTAACAACCTTCAAGTTGTGATGAAAATAGTGTACCAGTGTCTCGTTTGGCTTCTAGGTGTGCTGGGTGGTGGAAACCCTTTGGAAAATAAGCTTGCCTACTATACTCATCATGTAGCAGAAAGTTGCACTCATTGTTTGGGGTATGCATGTATAAGCTCATGGGTATATACATCTTTTATGGATGCTAAAGAAGTGGTCTCAAGTGTTGTGTTATGGAAGGTCTCACTTTGGTAGTTTGTCTAGCTATCTGTTCCACACATATATATACTGATTCTGGGAATTCCTTGTATCAGCCGATCACAAGATTATTATGCTTATTCTCCGATTTCTACATCAGTAACAACTGCTTTTGTCCTTTTCAAGATTAACTTTTAAATTGTGATATTTTCCTTTTTATTCTATTTTCAGAATTCAAGTTCAAATCACCACCCTGCAGCAGGATCAAGAAGCCATGGCGTGCCTCCACCCTTTACCTCCATGCCATTTAACGCTACAGGCCTTCCTGTTGATATCACTAGCATGTTCATGAATATGGCTCCAAATCTGTCCCCCGGACAGAATTTTCATAGTGGTCACGAAGGAACGAGCTCGACTGATGCACACGATGAGGCGGAAATCAGAATGGGTGGAAACATTAATGTTGATTTAGGTGAACACATGCCAGAGGAGTTTTCTGGAGCTCTACGGTCTATGATGCAGATGTTCTCAGGTGCAGCACCTCACGGTAATCAAGAAGAGAATGTGAATGGAAGATCAGCACCAAGTTGAGATTTTATATCTGTACTGCAGACTTTTCTCCATCGATAACTGAATTTTTGCCTTGATTTTTGGAAATGAATGGTGGCCGTATATGTAATGCCTGATTCTCAAATACAAGCAGAACAGTGTATTGTTGTAGGAGTCCATAGCATTCTCTCTATAGCTGCTGTCTCAATGCATACAAGCCACTGCTGTTTTGATATGTCATCAATTTTTTAAGGTTCAAAGGTAATATCCGGATTGGTGATTATCCTGGCATTTGATTTCTAGTGTCATTACAGCTTTGTTATAATCGCAAGTATGGAAGAGAAATCCAAAATTCCGTTCCAAGTTGTAAATAATTTTAAAATCAGACATTTTCTTTTCTTGGGAAGGATATCCAAAATTCCGTTCAAAGTTGTGGACTAAAACCACAGTTAATTGAGAGTTGAATGAGGTGATTTGATGAAAAAGCATAATTTAAATGACTGACCTTCAAAAGCTGTTCCGTCATGTGCATGGTACGAAGAAAATGGTAAACTCCAACAAAAATGGTCTAATGCTAAATCAGTTGTTTTATTACAGTGCGATACTAATATTCTGATCTCATAATTATTGAGTTTGAAGTCACCAAACGAGATCTATCTGCAAATGCTTCTTTTTTATTTATTTATTTATTTTTATTTCTTTCCGATATGCAATTGTTTAAGTGGCACACAAATGTTTGGTCCAATAATCCAGGTTTCGGATTTTAGGCATAAAGGATTCAGACCTATATCAATAAACGTCACAAATTCTTTTTTTTTTTTAGTAGTTTCGAAAAAAAAAAACTCATTTTTTGAGTATTTCAATTTTGGACTTTTCCCTGCATATGAGGCTTCTCGAAAATGCTACGTGTGTTTGGATGAGAGATTATTTGAAAATATTATTTGGAATAATTTTATAATATTTTTTGTGATGTGATGTACGTGAGACGAAAAGGTGGTTAGAAATATAAAAAGATGGTTGGACAATATATTTGTGATGCACGCAAAATTTTTTTAAAAATAAAATATTATTGAAACATGCCCTTAGTTGGGACTTAAAGTGCAAGATTATATACAAGTATAATTTGAAAACAACAGTATAACCTTTTCACCTAATTACAAGAGGGAAAGTTTAATATTTGACAAGATGTAATCGAGATTTGTAAATATGATTAAGCATAAATAGCATTCACTTTTCGAGTTCTAGTGATCATTCTGCTGAGTCCAAATAAATTCATGGTTGCTTCAACAATTGTTGGATGTTGGTGTAACTTGAGATGAAATTTGGAGGAATATATAGCATATACAACTAATTTCAATGCCTGAAATGGAGGTTTTATAAATTTTTTTCAAAACAGGGCAAGGGTGAGATTTAAAAAGCATGGAGGGGATAGGGAGATTAGAATTTAGAACCTGAGGCTCAACTTATATTAGATTCTTATTTGCTCGAGGAGGTTGTAAAATGAAGACTTTAAAGAGTAATCTTCCAAAATATAGAGTAGGCAATTTCAAGAAAACTCAAAAATTTTCCAAAAAGCGAAGAAGGTCCAATTATTGAAGTCAATGCATAAAGAAAGCAAGATTTTGATGATGCTTTTCTATTGCATATCGAATACAAGAAAAACAAATTTGAGGTAAAAAATAATATACTATTTCCTTAAGGGTTAAAAGCATAAAATTCCCTTGAACTTTACCCTTAAGTTCACTTTACCCTTCTCAACTCAATAAATAAGCGTTTTGCCTCCCTGCTTTATGTTTTAGGTCAAAAGTGCCCCTTTAATATTAATTATACTTTTATTCCTTTTTCCCTTTGTGGTCCTTTTATTACTTGCCCCTTTACTTTGTATTTTTTAAATTTTCTTTCTTCTCTCATATAATCAACTACTTTCTTCTTTTTGCTATTATTTTCTATATATAAAATTTAACCTTCTTTAATTTATTCATTAATTATTTCAATTTTTTTACCTTTTGTTATTGGAAGTAATAATGATCATAAAGTCTATACTATCATAAAGTATATATTATCTATGCGCATAAATTATTTCATACATTAATAAATTAATACGTCTGGAGTTTCGAATAAAATAGTTTTTAATAACAACAATAACCAATTTAGATCGTAATAACATAATGTTTAATCAACTATACATAAAAAAGTAAATAAAAATATTAGTTACTTTCTTTTTTGGGATATACTTTTAATGTTAAGTAATTTAAAGTTCTACTTTACTAATATCATTTTAAATAGTCAAATTAATGCTAGTTGTATACACATTTTGATTATGATAGGCGTCTATAATTTTTTCTTGCTATACAATTTGTCTTGAATTTTCTAATTGTGTAAATAAATAAAAAAATAATGAAATTATAAGCAAAAGATAATTACAAATTTATAATAAGCATACAAATTAGTAATATTAATATGAAAGTGAAGCAAAATAGTGACATGAGAGAAGTGAAAAAATAGTAAAAAATAAAAAATAACAAAAGTAGTGGAAAAGAAAAAACAAAAGAATGAATGAACAAAAAAAGAAATAAAATAAAATAGTAAGGGCAGTTTTGTCTTAAAATATCAAATATGGGAACAAAGTGTTTATTTAATGAGTTCAAAGGGGTAAAACTCAATTAAGGGTAAAGTTGAGAGGGGTTTAGTGCATTTAACCCTTTCCTTAAATGCTCCAAAGAAAAAAAATATTGATTCTATTCTTATAGGAATAATTTCAAAAACCTCCCCTAACGTTTTTAACAATTTCACTTAGCACCCTTAAACTTTTAAAATATCACTTACCTCCTCTATTTTTAACTTTTTGTAACATTATAAACCCATTTTAAAATATATTATTAAAAAACTTATTTTTGGATAGAGAATATATTTTCATTCCAATGTTGCCCTTTTCTTGTGTACCTTTTTGTTTTCATTGCAAATCTTGTTAATATCTTAAACTTTTAAAAACTTAGCCAATATGGTTTTTGTAGTTAAAATTTATAGGATGTTAATAATATTTAAAGACTTTTTTGAATAGTTTTTATGTCATCAATCGACACAATAAATATAATATTTAGAAATTCACAAACACTTTTTAGCAAAAGAATAACTTCTTTCGATCTTTAAAAGCATCTTAAACAAGTTTGTAAACATAATTTTAAACGTGTCCTTTTTAGCATTCATAAAGTTTAACAATTTGAAAAATGTTCCATGTTGATTGCAAACATTTTGTACTAATTTAATAATATTTTTTGGCTTAAAAACACCTTTTTTTTAGGGGGACTTGAAAACACCTTGAATACACTCTTATAAATAAATTATTTATACCCTAAAACTCCTACTGTTATATTATATCCCACAAAAATTGCACATTCACACAATTTGTCTATTGAGTTTAAGCTTTCTTAATATAATTTTAATTAAAAAAATGACAACGAATGGTACGTTTGGAGTGAAAACACCTTCTCCATCCAAAAATGAGTTTTTAATAATATATTTTGAATAATGTTACAAAAAGTCAAAAATAAGGGAGGCAAGTGATATTTTTCAAAACTTAGGATGCTAAGTGAAATTATTAGAAACCTCAACGGAGGTTTTTTAAATTATCCGATTCTTATATTTACACCTCTGCCAAATGCTGCTATAGTTTGAACTCTTTAAGAATCCCATTTCATTGTTAAAGATTAAATTAGATTTATTTCCATAATCTTTTAACATGTTTTGTCCCAACATTTCTATGACTGTCTAACTACACATCAAACTTGGTCCAAAAAGAAACTTTAACTCTTCAAGTGTAATTTGCTTACCTAGATTAACAAATCACTGGATGAAGTTCAAAATTTGTTAGGATTTGATATAATTCATTGATTGACTTTTCAATAATCATTTTGCCCTCTAAACTCTGAATTTGAGAATGTATCTTGTATTTTGCTTGACTTGACATTTTGAATTAAGTCATTGTTGGACTTACATCATGAATTGTTTTCTTTATCTAGAAAAGGGTTAATCACAATTAATCCCCTTAAAGTATACCTCATTGTTCGCTTTACCCCTTAACCATTTTTTTGTCTCACTTTATCTCCATTGGACAAAATTATCCCTCTATTATTCTAAACTCTTATTTTTCTCTTTTTTTTTTCCTTTGCCCTTGTGTGCTCTTTATTTTCTTTGCCTCTTTCTTCTTTCTTTAATTCTTCCTCTTTCCCACAAAAATCTTCATCTTAATGATTGAAATTAAAAAAGAAGAATTGCAGAGATCTATCTTCTCCTTAAATGATTAAAAAAAATATTCAAATCACTTTCCTAAAATACAATTTTTTTAGCCTTTCAATTCTTTTAATTTTGATTTTTCCTTTTTCCTTTCTAGTTTCTCATTTTATTCTCAAGAAAATGTCATAAGATGAAATTGTGACCTGATTAATAATCATCAATTGAAATTTGTGACACGTCGCATCATACAAAAAATCAAAATTAATTTTTGATGTCTTTTAAACCTTCGCCAAAAAATGCAATTACAAATTCAAAATAAAAATTTCTGTTGAGATGGAGTGTTCTATTGGGAAGGATGAAAGAGAGAAGAAAGAGGAAAATAAATAAAAGAGAAGAAAAAAGGTAAATGAAATGTCAAAATAATGGAAGGGTAATTTGGTCCTATAGGGGGTTAAGTGAGCAAAATTAAAAGTTATGGGGTAAAGTGAAAAATGAGGTATATCTTAAGGGGATTAATTGTAATTAACCCTCTAGAAAACAAACTTGATTCACTTGAAAATTTTTGGGCCAAATTAGAGTAATTATACATTGAAAACTGTAAAAAGAATTGTTATTCTTGATCTGTTGTTTTTCAATTTTGGTAAAAGGCCGGATTGTGTCACAAAAATTGCCAAATAGGATTAACAAATATGAACCTCAAAAATTGGACTTTTATAGCTCTCATTTAATTTTTTTTTCCCTTGGTGGTCAAAATATAGCTCCCATTTAATTCAGTTGTCTTGATTTGCATTTGCATTCATCTCAATCTCCACGTGTATGGTTCAAATAAACAAAATTCTCTGCCAAAAAAAAAAAATCCCAAAAACAAAAAATGAACAAACAAAATATTAGAAGAAATACGCTAGCTGCTACAGACTGGAACCTTCTGAAACTCCAAAGTCCCTCACTCAAAGCCCCTGCGGCCAGCGGTGCCTTGATCTCTCCGCCAAACCAAAACGGCCTTTTTTACCGGTCCCTGATTAAGCCATTGTGGTCCCTCTTTTAGCCTTCTCTGACGTCTTTCAATTGTCATTGCTCTCAACCCAGTTTTCTACACCTTCTTCTAGTGCAGAATAGCATCATCTGAGTTGATTGCTCATTGTTTAACAAGGCATGACACTGCAGTCTTGATTGGCGTTTGATTATACATTTTTATGACTTTCTTGAACTGGGTTCTTGTTGGTATTTTAAATTTAAAAATTTTTTGAAGTAGTTTCAGTTTTCTCCTTGATTTTGGCATGTAAAGTTTTGAGTGTCTGCCATTTTTTGTTACTTGTTCCACTACAGATATTATGCATGTGCCAATTTTATCAAGTGCGTTTTCATTTATTTTGTTACTTGTTGGATTATGCTGATATTTAGAATTGAAGTTTTCTTTCTTTTTTGGTGCAAAAATTGATTCTTTGTGGGTATTGTAGTAAGTTTAGATGAGAGTTTATGTACTAGCATCTAGAGAAACAGTTTGAGGTTTTATTTTGTGTGTGTGCTCTGCGTGTGTGTGACAGTGTCTGTGGTTGTATGGGACCATGGTCGATAAGAATGTTCTTTGTGGGCATTAATGTTGTTCTATTTTTGTCAGCTTTGTGTTGCAATTGTGTTTGTACCGTGCAGTTTCCTGCATCCAGTTGATGTCTGGCTCTTCCCCCTTGGCACCCAATCTTTCTTGGTTGTCTCTATTCCAGTATTGGATTTCCAGCAATTATTGAACTCTGTGTGTGTGTGTGTGTGTTTTTAATTTGATTCAATCAGAGAATTAAAGCTAACGGAAACTTGTATCTTTAATAACAAGAAGGAACCATTGGAAACTATTTTACTTTAACTGTCTGATAAAAGAGCTAATTTTGTGATGATCATAACTACTTTCATAATTGAGCCAGTATTCAGTGATGATGCCAAACTGTTGGTTTCTGTGAATTACTTTTCTATCCAAGCTTTTGAATTGCATAAGGGTGATAAATGTACCATGATGTATAACATTGCAATTGGTAATTGGATGATGTTAAATTTGTCTTAGCCATATATTGGTTGCTTCTTGTAGGGGTTTTTGAAACCTGAGAGATGAGTGCTTATATTGTTGGAGTCCTAGTTCCTCTTGTGGTTACTTTTCTATTAAGGAGTTCAAAGAGTGAGAAAAAACGAGGTGTGCCAGTTGATGTCGGTGGGGAACCTGGTTACGCAATTCGAAACAGTCGGTTTCCATCTCCTGTGGAAACAGCCTGGGAAGGGATCACCACTCTTGCGGAGCTTTTTGAGCAAGCATGCAAGCAGCATTTTGACAAGAGACTACTAGGTACTAGGAAGTTAATTTCCAGAGAGATTGAGACATCCGAAGATGGAAGGTCCTTTGAGAAGCTTCATTTGGGTGATTATGAGTGGTTAACTTATGGCCAAGCTTTTGAAGCTGTATGCAATTTTGCCTCTGGTTTAGCACAACTTGGTCATGGAAAGGGAGAACGTGTAGCCATCTTTGCTGATACACGGGCGGAGTGGTTCATTGCACTGCAGGTTTGAGCTTGTCTTGCTGGATCTAAAATCAATACCAACAATGCTACACTCTGAAAGACATCTTATTATACTATTCAGACCACTGACTACCAAATTGTTTATCCAAAATCACTACTTGTAGGCATCTAACTTCCACTGATTGTACAATCTGTCATACACTTTTCTGATTCTCTCTTTTCTTCAAAAGGATGTAGTATTGCATTTCAACTGTCCAATGTTTTGCTACTTATAATTCGGATGTTCTTGAATCAGGGTTGCTTCAGGCAGAATGTGACTGTTGTGACCATTTATGCATCTCTGGGGGAAGAAGCTCTCTGTCATTCACTAAATGAGGTCTGACTCTGTCTCTCTTCCACTCCATCATATATTTACCTTTGAAGACCTGCTCAAACTGCCTACCATCTTCCAAGACATGCTTAAACCCTCAGTCACAGTTACATACGTTATACACTTACATGCTCACATGAATATGA
This sequence comes from Coffea eugenioides, assembly GCF_003713205.1. NCBI lineage: Eukaryota > Viridiplantae > Streptophyta > Magnoliopsida > Gentianales > Rubiaceae > Coffea > Coffea eugenioides. Next base: position 34,433,048 of record NC_040044.1, on the reverse strand, counting down.
ACGTCTATTGTCCACAGTAAATGCATTGGTTGTTTGTCTAATATACTGGGAGTGTTTGGTTGGATGTATGATTATTTGAAATAATATTTGTGTTTGCATAACAAACACATTCTCCAATAATCTTTTTATCTCACATATATCACATCACAAAAAGTGCTACACTAATTATTCCAAATAATATTTTAAACAGGAAACTATCCAAACATTCTCATCACTACTATAATCAATGTAAAGCTATTAAGGAACATGAACAGTGCCCAGTCCTAAATTAGATTCCTGATCTAATAGTGGTTTTTGTCCTCCAAAGTCATTAAAACAGAAGGGAGGTGGGTAAATGGAGAATACTTAGGTAACTAGCGAAAGGAAATAGTGTTACAAGTCTCCTTAAATAACTTGGCTGTATTGCTGCATGAGTGACCTTGAACACTACTCATGAACTGTAGCTCAATGTAGAGTGATCAACTTTTCCTGAACTCTATCTGCATGCAGTTTGTCGCTTTACCTGTCTCTAAGCATGTGGCTGCAACTGCATTTTATTTTCCCAGAAGTTTGTCGAAAGTCAACTCATTTGTAAGGTCAAGATTTTGTTAGGGTATTATTGACTTTCTTAAAAGAGTACTTTTGTAGCTTGTGTCTTTTGGGCTTGAAAAGATTTTTTAGGGTACTATATACCTTGCATTAGTCCTGGTGTGAACAACGAAAGTTTTTTTTTTAGTGTCTTCAGTTAGTGTTTAGGCTCACATTTATTCTATGACTGGTTTGCTGGTGGTTAATTATCTTTACTCGGAAAGCTTCCCATATGCACTGAAATCAGATTTTATCTACTGCCTTGTGGTAATAAGAAGACTTTGTTGCGTATCTTGTAATACACTTCAGACTCTCAAATTTCAAATTCAATATTCTGTTCCACGAGTTGGTTACAAGATGGTTGTAAATTTGAACATATTTGTGAACAGTGAAGTTCAATGTTGTCATAGAATAGTATGCTTTAAAGGTTTATGTACCAGTTTCATTTGCTTATCATTGTGAAAGTCATATCCTCTCACTCAAATTTCTATCCATTGGTCAGACTGAGGTTACAACTGTTGTTTGTGGGCACAAAGAACTGAAGAAACTTATAGATATAAGCGGGCAACTTGACACAGTAAAACGTATAATCAGCATGGATGATGAGCTTCCATCGAATTCAGCATCAGTTTCTGCTAGTGTTAGCTGGACGCTTATAGCCTTTTCTGATCTACTAAGGCTTGGTCAAGGACATCCTGTTGATCCAGAATTACCTCTTGCAGCTGACATTGCAGTCATAATGTATACCAGTGGAAGTACTGGATTGCCTAAGGTGCATTTAAGACTTGTCTGCACTAATTATCTATATATAGGAACATCTGCTTAATTAGGTAAATGAATGCAAGTGTGATTATCTGGTTTTGTACGTGAGAAATTTCTTAATGTCTGCTTGTGATATGATTTGTATTTGGTACTTAGAATTGATTTTCATCACTCTTTATGAATTCATTGAATAGTTCACCTCCATTGAAAAGCTAAGAGTGTGCATATTATCACTGGAATATTGATTTGAGCTCTTTGAATTTTTACCTGGTAGAGGAGTGCTTGCCAATCTGAATCTTTCTTTTGATCCTGATTTGAAGATGTTCCTGTTTTCTGGCTTAGATGTGACACAGAAAAAGATGAATAGTGAAATTTGCTTATGATTGATTTGTAACAAGAAAAGTTTGTTCTCAAGATTTGCGTAATTAGTTATCTTGTCATCGTTTGTTGAGCTTGTCTGCAAGGTTGTACAAATTGTTGAAACATTTTGAAAGTAACTTCCTATTATGCAGGGTGTAATGATGACACATGGCAATGTTTTAGCTACAGGCTCTGCTGTTATGACTATCGTTCCTGGCCTTGGAACAAAGGACGTTTACATGGCATACCTACCCCTAGCCCATATTCTTGAACTGGCTGCTGAGGTACAGATTCTTATCTTCCTTGAATCAGGGATAATTAGTAAGTGATTAGTTTGGTTGCTTTAATTATTACTTTGAGTTAGTGACAACATAGTTGAGGTAATTACTATGAGAAAAAATTCTCTATGCTACAGAATATTATGGCAGCTGTTGGAATTTCTATAGGGTATGGCTCTCCCTTGACTCTTACTGATACTTCAAATAAGATAAAGAAGGGAACAAAAGGGGATGCATCTGTTTTAAAGCCTACACTGATGGCTTGTGTCCCAGCAATTCTTGATCGTGTTCGAGATGGTGTTCGCAAGAAGGTCTGTAATTCTTAGCTAATACAAGTAAAATGCTTTACCAGGCTTTAATTTTTGTTTTGCAAGTTGGTCGTTTAGTTGCTGAGCTTTGCCAAATCTTCAGGTAGATGCTACAGGTGGACTAGCAAAGAAACTGTTTGATTTGGCATATGCTCGTCGACTGTCTGCAGTAAATGGAAGTTGGTGGGGAGCTTGGGGTCTGGAGAGGCTTCTTTGGAACTTTCTGGTGTTCAGAAAAATAAGAGCAATTTTGGGTGGCCGTATCCGTTTTGTACTATCTGGAGGTGCTCCGCTTTCGGGTGATACTCAAAGATTCATCAACATATGTCTGGGGTTAGTTTGGTTCAAAACCTTCAACTCATATATAGATTAGAAAGAATGATTTGCCTGAGATCTATGCATTCTTCCTATGGTTATGTCAACATGCACTTTTGATCTCCTATGTAATGAACCATATTTAAACCTTAAGTGGACAAATGCATGTAATCTTGATAACCGTGCTTGACTAGTTTATTAGCATGCTGTTGATGTCAACATAATAATGACATACCTAGAAGTTGAAGTTCCATTCTCAATATTTCAGCATCTTAATGCTCATTCTCGTTGTACAAGTGGATCTCTTTCTTTGTGTGTCTGTGTATGTTTGTGCCTTGAACCCACATGCGTATGACAAATTAGTTTCCAGAAAGAGGAGACTAGAGTAGTTTCCATGCTTTCTATCCTTTAAAGGGATGATCTTGACGTACTTCTTATGCTAAGCCAAATTGACTTATTGTCTTTTATTAACTGGTCATTATCTAAATATATCCTCTCCATTGGTCAACATCGGCCATATACTTCTATACATCTAAATGCATTTTACTTGTAAATCCATTTTTTCCCTAAAATGTAATACTTCAAATGAATACATAATGATTTGTTTCTTTTGGATCAAGTAATAAATTCAGTTTGTTACCATGATGGCATTCCAAAGATTTGTATCTATGTTTCCTTTAGTTGTGTTTGAGAATCATTATGCTGATCCTTATCATATGACATTATTTGTACAGATGTTAACCTTCCTCCTTCCTTTTCTTTTGTGCATGAGTTTTGCATATTATATTTCTGACAATTGTATTTTTCAGTGTTCCAATAGGCCAGGGCTATGGTCTGACTGAGACCTGTGCCGGCGGGACATTCAGTGAGGAGGATGATACATCTGTTGGTCGTGTGGGTGCCCCACTGCCTTGTTCATATGTTAAGGTAAAGTACAAAGTATTTCACTTCATATTTTCAAAAGTATTAGCTTGCCAATTATATAGCCTACTTTTCCTGGTGAATCTAACAAAAAAGAAAAAAATATTCTATAGTAGTTATATATATTTGCAGTGTGTGAGACGTTCAGTTTCCAGCTATCTGTATTGTTTTTGAATTGTGTCTTATGATGTAAGCTACCAAAGCCTATAGGACTTATGACTTCTGTATAGGTGCTTGTACATTTTTGAAGGGGTTAGACTAACATCTTATTTCCTAGGCTGCATTGTGTAAATCTAATAATGTTGTGTTTCTCCATATAAAATGCTGCCAAATAAATGGTTGTTCTTAGTATTTACCTATTTTCCTTGGGAACTTATTTTTGAAGTTGCTTGTTTTAATCTAACTTCCTCGTGTAAATGCTTTCTGTCACGTTTCTACTTTTGAACTATAGTTGATAGACTGGCCCGAGGGTGGATATCTAACGAGTGATTCTCCAAAGCCTCGAGGCGAAATCGTTATTGGTGGGCCAAATGTTACTGTTGGATATTTCAAAAGTGAAGAGAAAACCAGGGAAGTATACAAGGTAATTGCAAAATTTTGCACTATTTTTTTAATTAAAATTTAAACAATTCAACTAAACTTTCATTGCTTACAGGTTGATGAGAAAGGCATGAGGTGGTTCTACACAGGTGACATTGGGCAATTTCATGCTGATGGTTGCCTTGAGATAATTGATCGAAAAAAGGATATAGTCAAACTTCAGCATGGAGAGTATGTTTCCCTAGGAAAGGTAACAATGTTGATGCTCGCCTATGCATGTTATTGTATAGTTTGAATTTGGCTCAGTTATTGGTGCTTTGCTCTGCAGGTTGAGGCTGCTCTTATCATTAGCCCGTATGTCGATAATATTATGCTACATGCTGATCCTTTCCATAGCTACTGTGTTGCTTTAGTGGTTGCTTCACAAGCTGCCATTGAAGAATGGGCATCCAAGAAAGGGATTGAGTACACCAACTTTTCAGACCTATGCCAAAAAGAAGAAACTATAAAGGAAGTGCATGGTTCATTAGTAAAGGTACTTCTTTTTCTGCTCCTTGAGCTTTGAGTGCAACATGGATATAAATAAGTTCCCATCTTGGCACAGACCTTTATTTGTTTTCCATTTTTGAGGTCAACATCTTGCCAATATCTGTGAAGTATTAATTGATTAGGATGCTTTTTTAAGCATAGTATCAATGTTTGAGGTTTAAAAGTCAAACTATCCTAATGATTAAGTGTTAGATAACATGGTTTACATTGTCATCCAAACCTTAACGAGAAATGGAAAATGCACCAGATGAGAAACTGTTGAGCCTGCTGCAAGGAGATCAGGATCTCTTTTGCCTGCTTATTTGTTTAGTATTCAACATAGTTTCCTGAAAAATTGACTCTTAACTGTTGTCTGGTCCAATACAGGCAGCAAAGGCTGCACGCCTCGAGAAGTTCGAGATCCCTGCAAAAATTATACTCCTTTCAGAACCATGGACTCCTGAATCTGGCCTTGTGACAGCAGCTTTAAAGATTAAGAGAGAATCCATCAGAAAGGCATTCTCTGAGGATCTGGCCAAACTGTATTCTTCATGATTTAGCAGATCTTGATATCTTGATACAGCAATGTAAAATTTTGTTTATCATTTTGCTTAATGTTGATGCAGTACAGATTAAAGATTCATGCTTCTGTATTATTTTTTAACCTTTAAAATAACTTTTTCTTGTGCACTAAATTCCTAAATGTAGCAAGTTGGATAACATTTCCAGTTTGGATGTTCAATAGTTTGCCTTTTCTGTTGTCCTCAACGTTAAAGAAAAGTTGCTGCTTGCTGGCATCAAGATCGAACTACATGTGAAGGTTGAATTATTATTCTTGAATGATACAGAGCACTCAGTCTAGCTGCCCTAGCATGATCCAACATTGCTTTGTTGGCTAACAAAGATAAAACAAATAAACTATAATGTTTCCTTCTTTTTAAAATTTTTGGCAACCTTACCTTGATATGCAAAGATATGATAGCTTCATACAAATCAATACCAAGTTTTTACTACCAAAAAAAAAAAAAAAAAATCACGAGTGCTCAGGTTAGATTCAAGTACTTTTAATTTGGATGCTCAAGTCAGATGCAAGTAGTTTTAATCTTAGGATAAGAACAAATAGTTTGATGGTTTAGGGCATTCAATATCGAGATGTTTGTTGAGAAACAAGGATATTTATAGACATCATGCTCTCTAATTTACCATGCAAAGGATGCATACTTTGTGGGTGAAGTCGGTTGGTTAATTGATTAATTGGTTAAACAAAATGAGTCAATATTGATTTTTACCCCACTAAAATTTTGACTGGAAATCAAAATCGAATTCATTTTTACTAAATTGAAAATTATTTGAATTAAAACCGGAAATCTATTGTGATAATTGATAACAAGCACCAAAAAAAAAAAAAAAGAAATTGGATTTATGGTGTGTGATTTATTGAATTACTTTACAAACTAAATATCCGTAACTTGTAATGAGGTCCTATATATGTATCTATACGAATTGTGTATCGTGCAAATTAAACATACAAACATATTACGTAACAAGTAATTAAGTAATTTTACATGTATTACTTTGAATTATATAATGTTTTGTTTTCCATGGTTAGAAAGTTATTAATTTTATTATTTATAATTGAAGAGATAGTCAATAAAAATAGTCAATGGGTATGTGTATATGTGTATTACATAATAAGTTTTAAACTGTAACATAAGGCATATAAATCCCAACAGATAAGAAATTAAGAATAAATTACAAAAATATTATATGCAAAAAAGCGAAAGTGATTTTTTTGTTAAAATCGAAATTGAACATCTAATACCAAAATCGAATTCAACTCGAATTTATTGGAATTGATTAACCTAATTTAGTTTATTTTTAATTTGCTCATCCCTTTCCCACTTGGCCATTTATGATAAACCTTTGCCATATATCAAATTCTCAAAAAATTTATTTCTGCTCAAAGTAACTAATATTGGCATGTCTAGTAATTAATCCAGAACTAATAGAAAAGTTCTATGTGGGTATATAAAGATCTTTTTTGCTAATTTACATGCTAAATAAGGTCTAGTCGGTGTATTAAATGGAACCAAGTAAGACCCTTGTATGTTTATGTAGAACTCTTTCATTGATTCGAGAGCAACTGTTAAACCTGCAAAGTAGTTGTTTCGAAACGACATAAAACTTTTCATGAGATTCCTATTGGTCTGATCAATTTGCGCAGGAAATATAACAGCCAAACCCGTCAGATTATGCAACAGATCTCCTCAGAGATGCATACCAGAATTATGTCATCCTAATGCCACCACCATATATGTCTACATTATCTTTTTTCAGTACTAGAAGTATTGAAGAATTCGTGTTGCTTTCTGTACAGAATCCATGGTGATAGAACTAGTTTAAAACGACATCACTACGTATGTCATCACATTTCAAATACTCAATAGGATTAGAAAAAAAAAATGAAAAATGTATTGAGTTATATTTATTTATCTATTTGGTGTCTTGAGTCTTAATACGTGATGCTACACGCTTATGGCTAGTTATATCAGTGAAAAGTCAAAAGCTTAAAACAAACGAAAGAGGGGAAAGAGAGGGAAGGAAAAAAAGGCATGGGAGAGGCCACAAATTTTGTCTGAAATTGCTCGTAGACCAATACATCAATATATAATTTAAGGCACAAGTCAAGAAGTAGTTTAACTGAATTGAACTCATGACAACTACCATGATGTTTCCCCTTTTTTTTTTTCCATTTCTGACACCTACCATGATGTCTTTTTTTTTTTTTCTATTATCCTGTCTTAAATTTTAGGATAAACCATTTATGGAGTTCCTAAACTATTCTAATCATTAATTTTTTTGCCCTTCATTTATTTTGATTCTTAGATTAGCCCCTGAACACTAGCAAGTGTCAAATATGATCCTTTAGTCTATTTCCACAGTCAAACTGATGGATTTGAAGGCAAAATTTGATGAATCTAACAGTTGAAATGGACGGAACTCAAAATTTGACACTTTGTATTAAGGGACTATTTAAAATTTGAAATCAATGAGAGGCCAAAAGTGTTTGATTGCATTAGTTTAAGGACTTTCTAAATAGTAGTGTAAATTGATCTGCGTTGCACAAGTCAGCACGAGACGCTTGATTACTTAGAATAGACCTCTATCCAATTTTTACAGTTATATTTGTAGAACTGCATTTTTAAACCTTAGAGGTAACTTGCATTTGTTAAGTTGGATTATTTTGTTGAAATATGACACCCTTTGATGGCCAAGATAGTTGAAGGAGTAAAAACCACAAATTTTACTTTAAATTATGCTGATTATGACATAATGGATATTAAGAGAATTTTATGCAAAAAAATTAATTTTAAATTTGAAATTATATTATGTGACATGCATTTAAACCCGCTCGTGTATACATTGACAATGCATAAAACAAAAAATTAACCAACTTGTAATATCATTTAAATATGGAATTAAGAAATTTAGGGCAGAGAAGGGGTAGGAACCATTGCAGGAAGCAACCGTTCCTGAAGGTTCATGGCCAAGATTTGATCCAAAAAAAATGTAAGGTCCAAATTGCATCTTGTATATCATTTTTCACACCATGTGTAGGGCCTACAAAATTTTGTTCTATAATTACATGTTATTAAAAGTGAGTTATACCATGTGCATACAAAATTATATTTTATGCATTTTGCACAAAATGGGTCCAATGGCAAACCCGTTCTGGCCCCTTGTCCGTTGAGGGCTAGGACTAAAGAGTTGTCTTCATATGTGTTTAATTCTTAGAGAAGCTTTTGCTTTTCAAAGTACATCTCAAAAGCTATTCCATTTATCTACCACTTCTTTTTAAGACCACCTTTCCTTGTGTACACTTTAGAAAAGTAAAAGCAACTAGTTGTGGTGGAATTAAAAAAAAAATAAAAACTCAAAAATATTTTAAAAAATAATTTTGGTGGAGTCGAGTTTGAGGAAAAGATCTGAAAGTGGGACACTGCAATAAAATCTTGAAGAGTCTGGTAGATAGCAAAAGTCCTTGGCAGTTTGTGATTTGGTATATTAATTATGGTGAAAGTATGATATGATATGATAAAGCAGTTCAAACTTGTAGAGCATTAGTATAGACTAAGGAATGCATCACAGAATATGACAACAAAAATATATAAAAAAGAAAAGTGAATATTACCAAAAAAAAAGGAGTAGGAGTAGGTTAAATAGTTACCATCGTAGATAAAAAAAAAAAAGAGAGAGATAAGCTCAATAAATATAAGATTCATTAGTTTTCTTTCATCTTTTCATAATAAAAATGATTAAAAATTGTAATAGGAATGGAAGGAAACTAGCGAAATAAAGCTAAAGTGAGGGTGAATTTATCACTTCACGTCCTACAGAGTAGTTTTTTTTTTTTTTTTAACTTAACATGATAATTGACTTGATTTTTCAATTCATTTTAGTATGAAGCATTTTGTTATAATGTCTAATAAACTATGCCAGAAGATTTCTTGCATAAATATATTTCCAATATAAAATGGGATAAGAATGACCACAAGACCATGTAAGTTGACCATTCTAGATGGAGACCATCAACCCTTGGCATTCAACATGGACGTATTCCGCTATTCCTTCATGCTTTGCAATTGTTTTACTAAAAAAGTACTCCTAGACAAGATGAATACTTTGACATTTAGGAGTTGGATATAGGGTATTATAATGTACTTATACTAACTAACAATTTGTTTCTTTTAGCAAAACTCAAAATAGATTTTCACATTTTATCATAAATTCAAAATCAAAATAAGATGGAAGTAATTTTTGAAAAATTAAAACCCACCATTATTAATGAAAAAAAAAAGGACATTTCTTCAAGTTTGCTTCCTAGTAAACCTAAATGTGCACATTCTTGGAAAGCCACCATAATCATTAAACGGTCAAGCCAGGACGATGATTTAATTATAGCCCTGGTAAACCACATGCATGACTTGGATTCCTCAATGCAAAGGTACTAATGTGTAGAAACTATGTAGACCAACCCTAGTCATATTAGAATCTCTCCTTGTTTACTTTTATAACTCAGGGAGCACACAATGGTGGAAAAAGGGACAAAAACATGCCCCCCCCCCAAAAAAAAAAATGAAGAAGTAGAAGAAGATAGGAAAAGGTTAGCTCTAGAACATGGAGTCTAGATGAATAGCATAGGTCTATTGATCCATACACAATGTTGAGAACCACTAGAAATCAAGGGTCAGCTAATCAATGAGTGGAAATGGTCCAATGCCTCAATTAGCCAAAAATGCCTCCTGCATCAATTCTCTCTCTCTCCTTGTTTTTTTTTTTTTTTGGTTGGTTAGAAATGGCTGTTCAACCTCAATAATTTAGAGTTGTAAGCTACACATATAACTGAGTGTGCTTGTGGACCATGTTGCAAACAAACAAATCTTTCTGATATGAAAAGAAATTGCATTACACATATACACACACTCAACCACACACAAAATACAAGGATCAAGAGGCTAAAACAATCTCTCAAGATAATAGTTCTAAAGATAAAGTAGCGCATTAAGATAGAAAGTAGCACATTTTTACACATTATCCTTCCAAAACATACCATATTGGTAAGATTTGTGGCACATGTGGTTTGGTAGATACTTAACCAGCTAATCACTACTTACAAAGATATTAGTGTGATGGCTAAATGTAAACCATCATTTAATTACCCAAACTAATTATTTATACACCAAATCTATCAACCCCACCATCCAACCTCCCAAACACACGCATACACATATATATGCTCTCTAAGAACATACACAAGATCTTTCCTCCTATATTCTCCTACTTTCTGCTCTCTTGCATTTGCTTTCTTCTTGACTCCTGAAAATCCCACATTTCTTTCTACTTCAAGATCAAAAATGAATGAATACAGAGATAACAAGACATGTTATCTCCATCCTAGGGAAGTGGTTATAGGGATTTGTGCTCTGTGCTTGAATGAAAGGCTGCTGGTCTTAGCCTCACAGCAGGAACAGCTTCACCAAGCCAACAACAGCAACAATCATAGAACTCACAGTTTTACTCATAGGAGAAATCCCATGAATTTGCCAAGGATCTTTGCTCTCAGTTCTTTGCTCAATCGCCTTGATCTTAGGCACAGAAAGTCAGATGACCAATACCACTGTGAGAGTTCAAGCAGTCAAGAAGGTGAGGCTTCCGCCAGAATTCGTATTGAAGTTTCTTGTTCTTTTTATATCATTTCTATCACTCTTCTTCACTTCTTGATTTCTTTTTTTTTTTTTGCCTCCTTTAATTTGGTTACTTGACAAGTACTGCATATTAGTTGAGGATCAGCTAGATTTGTGTACCAAAGTTCCTGTGGATTGATAGATTTACAGTATGGCAAGAGGAAGAAGGATTTTCCAACCTTATGCTTTATCTTTAGGCTTGCTAGTAATTTAAACTCAACATTAGGTCATATACTTAATTGTCTTAAAGCATTTGGTGTCATAGTAAGAGCATTTGGAGTTCAAAAACTGTCTTTTCACTATTATTTTAACTACATGAAGGCTTCTCAGAATCACATCTTGGTAAATGTGTTTAAATCAGCAGATGATTTTTAAACAGCTTTTGTTTCATTTATACTGTGCTAATTAGTTGACCATTTTAGTCAAAGTGAAAATTAATATAAATAATGGCATGTGATATTAAATTATTCTAGCTATATGTCATGGGGTTTTGCAGACTCATTCATATCCATCAAGTTTGAAGACAATGGTGCTGCTTCATGGGAGAAGAGCAAAGAACTCCCAAAGATGCCTATGCAGCATAGCAACATGTCATTGCAGCAAAGCTTGAGCAAAGGGGCTGGTGATCTAGGGGTCAAGGCTGTGATAGAGCATCCAAATCCACGTGGTTCGATGAGGTGGCGAAAGCGGATTGGACATTTGTTCCAGCTCATCAGATGGAAGAAGTCCAGTAAAGGAAATGTATGCCATGTGGGAACCAAGATTGACGGAGTGAAGGTGAGACATGGATGGATAAGAACTCTGACAAAGAGAAGGACCAAAGAATAAAGGGTTTTTTGTACAGAAACAGGTGCTCTCTTGCTTTGCTCCACTACTCCTAACACTGACATTGGTGTGTATTAAGGCTGGACCTCAACTATGTAAAGTGATATAAGATGAGATAGCTAGCAAATCAAATTGTGATTCAACAAAAAAAAAAAAAAGTCCAAATTGCGTTCAAATTAAATTGATAAATGATTTGCTTTGATTTTGTATCTCAAAATGTATACGAAGTTTGAGAAAGGAATAATGATCTTTGATTGAATGGTTGATGCCTCAATTCCTTGAAGCATGTCATTTTTTGTACACAACAAATATAATTGTTGGAAGTTGTTACAAGAATATAGTTCTACCATGCACTTTGGAGATCATGCTGATTTCACTTATTTTGGTCATGGATTTTTTTTTCTTGAAAAAAAAAAAGAAGAGAATATAATGAAGAAAATTTAGCACTGATCAATTAAAAAAAAAGTTCTTGAAAATGGATCTTACACTTTATGTGAGATGAAGTGCTTAAGAGGGTGCTTGCTTTTGTGATAAAACTCAAAAGGAACAAGTAAAATAGTCAATTTATCTCTTGTGTTCCACACAAGGAAACACAAGTCAGCCATACAATACAATGGTCTTCAATAGTATATAGTAACAAGCATGGAATATGTCCTCTAGCTGTCTTAGAGATCCATGTCTTGCTTCCTTTGTTTCACAAGCAACTGATACAGGAATAATTGCTATTTTGTTTGATTTCGTCCTCAAAAAAGAAAAAAAGGGATGAAAAAAGATTAGAATTGTGAATCTCATCCATCAGTGCAGAATGGCCTGCATGTGCAGATGACTGAGAGGAGGAGCTTTGTTCCTGTATTTCATTGGCATGATAACAAAGATGTCTGTGGGGCTATTTGTCCCCATTGTTGGCTGTAATAAAGGGATCATTACCTAATGGACCACTATGGATGTTGAGAAAAGAGCCTAATAGGGGTGGACGAAAAGGACAAGAGAAGAATAAAATTCAAATCTATGAAAGAAGCTAGCTTAATTATGATTTGGAAAAGTTAGTTGTTATCCTTTTTTTTTTTTTTTTGGATCATGAATTTGAGTTCATACATTATGGATCTAGGTAGAAGTTGTACTTAATTAAGAAAAATGTAGAAAGGTACTTGTCAAAAGTAGATTTAGTGAACCATGCAATAGTATTATTGTCCTATCTATGTCCAATTTGTTTGTTTATCTACATGGGGTATTTGGCAATTTGTAGGGTTCAACTTTTTGTCAAGTAGAATTGCCAAATTTACATCTTTGTTTCACTCGGTTTTCAAATTTCAAGTGGTCTACTGGCAATTAATTATGTCTTCCCAGAAGCCTTGCTTCAAAGAGAAATAAATAAATAAAGGTGAAGTTTAACTGCAAAAGAGGGTTGGTACTAATCAAAGCCTCAAAATGGACAAACAATTTTCAGTTTGCACTCTTATATATAACACATCAATCAGTTAATTCCAGAAGTGTTTCAAAAGTTATGTTTGATTTCCTCGTAATAATTGGGAAAATTAGCTGAACTCATCAGACTTTCGTTATCTGTTCTATTTTTGTGCAAATAGAAGAAACAAAAACGCAAAATCTGAAAAGATTGATGAATTACAGCGTAGGTATTGTCGATATATGTTAATTTCTTTTTAATAAATGAAATTATCGTTATACAGTAAAGGCTTTCGCAGCTGCATGTTACTCTAGAATCAATTCATGCTTTCAGCTTTGAAAGGTGAACGTTGAGGGGAAAGAATATGTTTCTTTTTGACTATCCGTTTCAAACTAGTTACAGTTACGATGGATGGTCAGGAAATGGTTCTTAGAATTCTCTCCGTTATCACAATAATTTGGGAGCGGAGAGGGAAGGGAGGGTTAAAAAAAAAATCTCACCAAAGTGTGGGAGAAAGAGAAAGAAGATTATACATAGACAAACCTAATGATCCTTCATAATTGTTAGACTAGCTAGAATTATTTTACACGTTTCATTGATTGAGTGGATCAAAAAAGGATAACGTAATACAGAATTTTTTGGGGAACAACAGAAAAGGCAAAGAGAAATCAAGATGTGGAGCTATTGAAGAGGACCCCTCAACAATCCTCCTTGCCCGCCAAGAATCAATAGAAGGTGGCTAGTACAATAAAGTTCACCTTCTTTATTTGCTTTGCATTCTTAGGATAAAGACCCTTTATAGTTGGAGTCAAAGAACTTTTTATGGGGCACGTTGTTTTGTCACACCCCTTGGAGAGGAGAGCTATCTTCCTGTCCATACATGTAAAAGTACCCAAAAAATATTTTTAAAAAAAAATCTACCAATTAAGACTTTAGACAAATAGGTAGGCCTAAACAGATAGCCTTAGCTCTCTTTTCTATCCCACCTTTACTTCATTGGAAGTCAAGCTCGAATAGTACACATGAATTGATGTTCTAGGTTTATCTTTTGAGTTTTTTTTGGTATCAAAAAAGTTTGAATCGGTTTGATTCTATTATTATCACTAGTTAGGACATGTTTTCGAAATCAGAGGTTGTTTACAAATATTTTTATAGATCATCAGATCATCAGGTCTTCATGTAAATATGGTAGGTTAGTATTTTCTACGGCTGGATATCATCAGGTCATTCTCTTTTTGACATACTTTGCAACCACATTGACTAAAACAAGAATTTCTTGTAATATGACAATGAAGAGCAGTGTAATTGTAAGATACTTCATATGTAATTGATATGTAACGGATTTGAGTCATCAAAGGAGGTAAGTGGAGAACTACTGTTGATCTTGTTATAAAATAAGGAAAAGAAATAGAATTTCTTGCAATATTACAGGTGTGAAAGATGAAAATTTTTGTTTTGTCACTTTAGAATTCTAGTGTTTACCTTTTCCTCCACAAGGTGAGGATTGGAAGGAAGGGGAAATAGTGGGAGAGGATCCGAACACCCTTTCTACTGGCTCTTACCAGTAGCCATATAGTTAGTCCAAATGGCTCTAAAGTTTTGTTTGTTGCTCTGCATTGAGTAAAGGGTTAATTACATTGATGTTGGGCTAATGTTTGTCCAGACTCTGATTAATTAATTCTCGGAGAATTAATCCAACAACATTGACCTTCACTGGTAGGGATGAGGGGCAGGAGCCGTCATCAGAAGGACCGCTCTTGAGCTGTTCACGGTCAGATTTTGGCCAAAAAAAAATGTGCGGTCCAGATCATTTCTCGTACATCGATTTTCACAACGTGTGTGAGACCCACAAAATTTTGTACTAAAGTTACACGTTGTGCAAACAAAGCTATGCTGTGTACAAACAAAGTTACACGGTGTGCAAAATGCACAAAACCGCCAGGAACCATTGCAGCCCGTTGTCCCACTGGTAGTAACAACGTCAAGACCCAACCAACCAAAATTGTGAAATGACAAAGATGCCGCTCAACTTAAAGTGCATATACCTTCCCTAGATTCGTCAAAATTACAAAAAAAATCCTAAAGTTTGACAAACTGTGATATTACCATTTGAATAGGCAAAAATTTATCAAAAACCCCCTGATGCCATTTAAAAAGGTCAACCAATTGCTGAGTATTTAAAAAGGAAAAAAGAAAAAGAATGTATAAAATAAAGAGGATGTGTTTCTTTCTCTGCTTCTCTTTAGCCTACGACTCAAATCAATTGCTACTATCCTCCCCTGAATCAAATTCTCCTTACGTTGAACCACGATTCACCACATTTGAATATAACATTGACGATAAAAGAAAAGGGTTTAGCTGAACGTACAGGTGAGGATTAGTAGTTTAATTTGAAATTAGTATCATCAACTTGAATTGCAAAAGGTTACTCTGGGGCTTCTAGTAATTTACTTTCCTAATGTAACTTGTATTTCGTAATGCTCATTAACATGATGGTGTACTTGATAAATATTATGCTATTCAAAGGGTAAGAATGTGATTTGGTCAAACTATACGGTTTATTTTGTAACCTGGCCAAACCCATAGCAATGGAGTTAACTTCTTTAAGGCCTTTGATGCCAAAGCCCGACAAGTATGGTAACATTATTGTAAATGGATACCGAATTCCACTGGAGCCCAAGCCTTCTCGAGTTTTCTTTTGCAGGAGGTCCTTGCCCATTGGACATCACTCATTTTATGTGTCCTGCCTGGCAGTTCACGATGAATAAAGAATGACCTCTAAATAGCAGGGATCCCAGGCACCCGCCCCGCGGGGGTTGATGGGGCGGGCAGTGGGGATGGGGGAGTACATCCCCACGCTGTCACCCGCATACAAATAAATAAATATATGTTATAATTATATATAGTACATTTAATATTATTAATTATAATAATTATATTATTAGCAAAAATTTCAGAAAGTCAACTCGACAAAAACTTCAAGAAGTAGAGTATTTCTTAAATGGCTAATTCCACTTTGCACTTCTGAATTTGTAACACTCTTCCCTAAAGGGCTAACTCCACTTTACACTGAGAGCGGCTGTCGTCAAGGCTTTGCAACAAGGGATGGACTAGAATCAACACTGAAATGGAGAGCAAAGGCCTGATAAGGAAAGTGGTAGATAAAGACACGAAAGATGCACTATTGGCAACAACGCTAGAAGATGCCATTATGAATTGTTCATCAAACACAATAAGGAATCTTCTCCCTCTCCCTTTTTTTTTGGGTAATAAGTATATGGCTTGTTCATAATAGCATTGATTTTTACCCATCTACTTAGCGAAAGTTTAATTATAGAAAAGAAGCAAGATATTGTTTTCTTTTAAAGTTGCTCCGGTTTAATAATATTAGGATGACCGTATTTGACAACTCTTGTTTGTTATGAAATTAATGAAGTGATAAGTATGATGTTCATTTAGTTTCTTAAGATATACATTGCAATATTCATTCCCTACAAGATTTATTGATACATTGATATATATTCTTGTAGTTGGTTATGCTATCATTATTCAAGGTGATAAATTTATCGCTATTTTCAAAAAAATAAATACATCACTATATCCCTTACAATATTCATTGATACATTGATATATCTTCTTGTAGTTTGTTTTTCTATTACTATTTTCGATATGATAGACTTATCACTATTTTTGAGATGATATACCCATTACTATTTTCGGAAAGATCTTATCACTGTCTGGGGTTATTATCACTTTACCCCTTTAACGTTTGATGTCACTATCAATTTTCCCCTTAACGTTATTTTTTAGTCACTTTATCCTAGGGATGGCAATGGGGACGGGTGACCGCGGGCACCCGCCCCGCGGGGGGCTAATGGGGAGGGGGGAATTTTTTTCCCCCCGCTTAGAAACGGGGCGGGGGCGGGGGCGGGGGCGGGGGAGTGTACCCCCGCCTCGCCACCCGCTTTAAAAAAATAAATATATGTATATAATTATATATAATATATAATTTAATTAGTTACAAACTTATGATAATGATATTATTAGTTATATGTATTATATAATGTCTATTAGTATATATAATATAATTGATATTATTAATTATACTAATAATTATATATGTGTACTAATACAAATTATTAATTGGTTATACTAAATTTACTAATACATTTATACTAAATCCCTAATTACACTTAATACAATAACATTTTTTTCTTAAAAAAAGCACAAGCACAATAATGAATTAGTGATTGTATTTGTGTCAAAAGTGAAAACTTGACTACTTTAGTTATATTTATTTCATCATGTTGGATTGTATTCAAATAATTTTTGTTTGATTTTTTTTATAAATTTCAATTGTAAAATTACAATGAATAATAATTTGATGATGTGTTGATATTTTAGTACTTGATTATTTGCTAAAATTTAACCATAATAAAATTATATAACAAATTTTTATTAGCCCCGCGGGAGAAGCGGGGCGGGGCGGGGGCGGGGGGAGTTTGTAGGCAGCCATCCCCCGCCCCAACCCTGCCTCGTTGCCATCCCTACTTTATCCCCAAGATTAATGCTCAAATTTAACGGAGTTTGTTAATTAAAGTGAAAAGACATGTTTAACCCTTAAAATTATTATCACTTTATCCCCATAAACTATAGTCTCATTATCAATTTATCCCCTGGAGTTATTTTTAAGGTAATTTATCATACCATTAAACCAACTTAGCAAGTTAAAAAATTTTAGAAGAAAATACCCTTCTCTTTGCATAATAAAAATAATAAAAAATTTAGAGTGACTCTTCTCCTTTTTAGTATTAAGAAAAAAAAATCAAAGTATTAATTTCTTTCTTCTTGGCAATCTTATTAATATAAAAAAAGAATAGAAAGATGGAGAGGGAGAGGGGGAGGGGGAGAGGGAGAGAGCTCAATTCTTTTTTTAAAAATTACAAATAAGAAAGAATTAAATACTTTTATTATTTTAAAATTATTTCACTTTTCTGTTTATTACCAAATTCCAATTCTAATCCCGACAACCTTAATGTAATACAATAATGTTAGACTTTTCTTTATTTTCTTTCTTTGCAAAATCTAATTTTCTTTCTTCTTCTTTTCTATCTCATTTTCTTTTCCTAGTATTAATAAGCATGAAAAAATAAATTTGAGAAAACCATTTTATTTTTATATTTTTCAATCTCTTAAAGTGAAAAAAATAAGAATAACCGTTCCAACTTTTTTATTTTTAATTAAATATAAAAAGGGTAAATATATTTAAAATTTTTTGACGATACTAGTTAGATTAACGATGAGGTAAAATACCTAGAAAATAATGTTAGGAACTAAAGTGATTGTATCACTATAATCTAAACGAATAAATTGATAATAACAATGTAATAATTACTTAGGAGGTAAACTGATAATAGTGATATAGTTTAAGGAGGTAAAATGATTATAAAATTATAGTTAGTTGATGTAATATGAACTCTTTTATACACCCTTATAAATAAGGGTCACCCTCTCATAGACACAGAACTCAAGATCATTTGAGTAACTAAAAGAATAGTTCTTCTTTCTTATTCATTTTTCTATTTTCCCAAGTTAATCAGCTTATTTCTTATTTATTTTTCTCTTTTGCTAAGTTGATGCCCATTATATAAAACTTGGAGTCCTCCATTAGACCAAAAATAAAAAATTAAAAGTCCTTTTTATGAAGGCATCACGTACACTTACTTCAACTTTTGATACCAATGATCTCTTTGGAGTAACAAATACATGTATTTTGATAAAGTTCCCTACGAGAGTAGCTACTATTATTTGTGTAAGAAAGGAACTCTTTTGAGTTTGTCTCGACTTCTGGATTATTTCGATTTTCCTCTGGCCCTTCCGTAGGAGTGGAAACAAGTCTCAACAAATTGGACAGAGGTATGTTCAAGATTAATTTGAAGATTTAAAGGAATGTTTGAATTTGACTTGTGTATGATAATTTTTTGAAAGAAACTGGGCTCAAACATAAAGAATGGTTTGGCTTGTCATAATATTGAGTTCAAACACATACAATTAAAGTTTGGATTGGTTTGAAATTTCATTTTATATTATATAGAGATTTTCACCCAAATTTGTTGTTTTTTTCATTTTATATTAGTTAAGTCAACTTTTACTCTCCAACTATTTTTAAACTTCAAAATATTAACCAAATGTTGCTATATACAATCCAAATACAATTCTTCTCACTGTTAGGTTTAGAGTTCACATTCTGTAATTGACCATAGGGGTGGGAAGGATTTGGAGAAGGATGGGATGTATAAAAAAAAAAGAAAAAAGAAAAAAAAGCATCAAAATACAAGTGCAACCAATATCTTGCCTAAGAAATTGTGACAACGATTTTGAAGATTAAGATGGGGCGAGTTGAATTTAACCATGTCCCCCTAAGGCGAATCAAAGGGTTCGACGGACCGCCTGTCCAACTCTCGCCGGGGCTACGGATCCAGAACGAACGTAAACCCTACCAACCGCTCAAAAGAACTTCGATAAGATAACATTCATTGTCCGAAACCCAAACAAGTACAACAACTTTAGATAACCCTAGAAAAGAACATTTCCAAACCAAACCAACTCATGAACATGGTTAAACACTTTTGTATATACATGGTTGCAAATTTACAATTCAAAAGGGAATTGTTTGGTTAAAATACATTTAAGGTTTTCCAACCAGTGAGGAGCTATACAATAGAATACAAAACTAGCTCAACTCATGTTTCAAAACATCATAGTTTCCAAAAGGTGATTTCCTGTAAGGAAAACAAGGATAATGGAACGGGGTGAGCTAGAAGCTCAATGAGGTACCAAAATATAACAGTAGAAATCATGGGAAAACACTTATGGGACACATATCCGCATCAAGTAACCGAAATAAACGATCATCACAATTCAAAGGATACAGGTGGTTCTCAGGAGCCAATTCCCCGTTGCAATACTTGATCCAGCCTCGTTGACTCTCCGTCAACGTTCACATAAAGAAACCAGTTCAGTAGAACACCACTTTAACGCCAAAATTCCATTCACCAAATATACCCCTTACCGGGCCCGAACGCCAAACAGGAACAGGAATGGTAATACTCGAGTATACCGGAATCAAGAGTCTCAATACCCAAAGATTCCCCAGGAACAGGTACCCATGGATTGGCAATTATCTCGACCAAGGCCTTGCTGGCTCGATTTAATTAACTCCCCATGAGGTTGAGCTCAAATTTAACAGGGAGATCGTTGGACACACTTCCAAACGATCTTATAACAAGTGCAAGTAACTAGTCCAAGTACAAGTAATAGATTCCAGTTCGTTCAGTACAAGCAAGAGAACGAGTGTGATAAAGTACACCCTCGTCTCATACAAGATAAACAGTCAGGAAAGACATTCAAATAGCAATTTGCAAGTACAGACAACCAGTTTAGTAATAATTCAGGGGAGTGGTGCACTCACCAGTTAAACCAAGGATACGTCAAAAGTTTCAACCAAGGTAGGGCTCTAATCACCAAGAAACCCTAGAATAACCAAGGTAAACAATTATAGTTCCCACAATCACAAATCCAGTAAATTGAATGCATAAACGAGACTCGACTACATGTCACACGCCTTTCCAGGTTAAGTACTAGTACAAAAGAATAAAATATGACTTTTGAGCAAAAAAGATAACAGTTGGTCCTAGGGTTACAAACAACTCCCAAAACCCATCATTTTTACCAAGATCAACTCAACTTGAAAGAATCACGTAGTCCTAAAATTTTTTGACAGCATACCCTCTGTATTTACCTGTTTTCCAGCCATTTATGGCTTCATTGTTTTCCTCAATCAATCCCAAAATCACACACAAAATAATCTCATTTCAATAGCCGTTCAATAGGCTCAAAGTGGTACAAGTATAAAGTCAAGCTAGGATAATGTCCGAAAATGAAGTTTATGCCCTAAAGCCAAAAGACAGTTTTACGTCATTTAGCGGAACGGACACAACTGGGGCTACACTTATCGGATTGAGGTGTAATTTACACCGTTTTGAAGCTAAGGAAAAGGGCTACAATGTTGAAGAAGGCCACTCAGTCCAGTTTGCAATGTATCTAGGTCAAATTTACCAAAACAATCCCAGAGTTTCCAATTCGAAGTTTACTGTGGCAGTCCTGATTCATTCAGTCATATCTCAGCATATACAATTCCAATTCAAGTGATTCCAAAGCCATTTGGAAGCTAAGATACAAGGCTATAAGTCTTAAGAAGACATAGACAACTAAATCAGTAGTATTCCTGGTCAAAACAACCAATTACAGAAGCTGATTATCAGGTTCGGACAGAAACAGGGCAGCAGGGGTATTTCAGTTTTTTCATAGGCTACGTTGCTCCGATTGAGTTGAAATTTTGCAGGAAACTATAAAATATCATTCTCTACAACTTTCATGTTTTAACCCAAGGCTAATTCAGCCTCTAACTAGGGGAAACAGTATCGGACAGAATGGAGGTTAATTGAAACCCTAATTCCAAAATTTCCTTTCAAAGCGGAAATTTTCTGCAAATAGCCACAATTTACGCCTTAAGGCTTCATTCTAAACCATTCCCAACTATCATCCATAGCCACATAATAATAAACATATAAAAACAGAAAAATCATGAATAAAATAAAAATTTCATCATTCTCCACCAAACATCATAAAAGCTTTCACTAAAACATCTTTTTAGCCATCACAAGTCATGAATTCACCATTATTGGAAACAAACAATGAATATTTACACACCATACCTTGATAACTCACAAAAGGTAGTAGCTTAGGTCTCTTGCTTCCAAAACAACTCCACCAACTTCCTCAATCCTACCTAGCTAGAGGGTTTTATGGAATAATTTCCAGTTTGGATGGTTGGATTGCAAGATTTGTGCAAGAAATGGAAGTTGAAGGTTGAAGCTTTCTTTCTTTTCTCTCCATATGGAATTCGGCCAAGGAGCTTGTAAAGAAGATGAATTTTGGGTCAATTTTTGGTGATTTAGTAAAGGTGATAAAATGGTCCAAATCCAAGCTCCAATAAAAAAGTGACACCTAGCCCCCTTTTAAGCTTAACCTTATCCTCTTGTCTCTCTAACATTAATCCTTTTAGGTAAGTCCTAATTATCTCTTAGCACCTAGTAATTTAATCCCTGTATACGAAACTTAACCCAATTGGCCGAATTTTATCGAACGTACCCACTAGTGGGTACCACATCGGGTATATACTCTTAAAACCTCATAAACTAACTTATACTAGAAAAATACTTTTAAAACCCTATTTACTCATAAAATTATTTAGAAAATTTTTCCTAATAAAGAAAATGCATAAAAGGTGTATAATTAAATAAAATAAAGTCTAGAAAATAAGGAAATTCACGGGTTCTCACAAACCATCTATTTGACTCATGAATAAAATTGATCTTTATTAATTTACTCTTCTTCCTCGGCCTTGCAAAACAAATTTCAACAAAATAATCAAGCTATGGCACTGTCATTTCCCATCTTTGCTTTTTCTTAGGCATTATAAATGGCAACTCTTTAGCTATGACGTCCATATCAACTTATTCATTCATAAAACCCAAGCCAAACTAAATTTCGATTCCCCAAATACATGTAGACTTCAAAATTTAGGTGTCCTCAACCATCTCCACTTTAAATCTCCTCAAGGAAAGAAAGCTCAAAGCATAATTGACTGCTTCAATGCCAGGAAAGCTCTATTGATCACTTCCACACAAGAATCTATTTGTGTCAATACGTTGCAAAGAACTGGTCTTAGAGTTAAATGAAATCAACAGATCGTCCCTCCAGATCAGCCATATCTCTCCATCTCTGAAGACTTTGAGAATCCGAACAACTTCATAGTACTGACCAACCAGATCAATAGGATGCTTATCGATAACAAATTGCTTAAACCATGATTTCTTAAGCCCATATTCTTTCATCACCCAAATGACTATATCGAAGTCTGAAGTATTGTCACACACACTCAACGATCTTGGTAAAGTTCTAAGCTAGCAAGATTTAGTTCATCCAATTCAGGAGGAGCTGGAAAGTGCTGAAATGACTCCTTGTCTAGATCAAAACAAGAAATGAATTCCTTTCCATCAGGATCACGAATCCACCAATGAAGATTACCATTCAGAAAAACACCGTGCTCTCGACAAGTATACAGGAATGGAGCATGCCCAGTGTACCTCCAACGTCTTTCTGATCCAAGTGTATAAACATGGCAGTCAGATCTGATTACATGCAGCAAATTCTCCTCCAATACTTCTTGGTAAATCCTAGCAACTTTGTATTCTCCAGCTTTTGAACTTAACCTGAATCCAAAGGTTATCACGTTAGGGAATACCATTACACCTCCAGCACTCTGAACAGTGATGGACTCCTGCGTAGCCGGATTCCATATGTAAACTGTATCCGGAATCTGGTACCCGAATCTTTGAAGGGAAATCAGTCCATTGACAGAACCGAACATGGACATACAATTCTCCCCCAGACCTTTCAGTGGTTGCTCGAATTTTGTCCCTGGAACATAGTAAAAATCATGGCTGTTAGGCTCGTCTTCAAGTTCCACTAGGTTGAAGGAAGAGTTGGAGTTTGTCTGTATCATAAGGCTGGTAGTAGGTGGTATTAAGATGCGAAAACTGGAAAATTCGGGTCCTGAAATTAACTTCTACCAGATCTTACAAACACAGCGACATCTGGAGAGAGTTTTGGTTAACAATCTCGATAGAATATCGATGATAATATGTGATGGCAGACTCAAGAACTTGTCATCCTCACCATTCACTTGTATTATTTTGTAGTCTTGATTTTTGTGACTCGATCAGCAATTGGACAGTCCCATGAAACTACAAGCAGAGAAGCTCAAAATGGTGATCAAACTTGTGTTTCAGTTCTTCTTCTTTGATTGAGAGAATCAATTTATAGTGTGCATAGAATAATTTGGAGAATGCATATAAAGGAATTTTCAGTTCTTCTTCTTAGGAGTTTGGACAACTTGCTGTTGAATTAGTCAATAGCGGCTTTTGCCAACCGGTATGAGATAAGAATTTTACTTTAGAATACAA
Organism: Coffea eugenioides; assembly: GCF_003713205.1. Classification (NCBI taxonomy): domain Eukaryota; kingdom Viridiplantae; phylum Streptophyta; class Magnoliopsida; order Gentianales; family Rubiaceae; genus Coffea; species Coffea eugenioides. Next base: position 34,408,904 of record NC_040044.1, on the reverse strand, counting down.
TAAGGGGTTGGACTAAAAGAGATAACTATAGGTAACTATATCAACTACTATAAAAGAGATAAAGGAATACATTTTAATGACATTTTTCTTTTTAATATAAAGTTTGTCTAGTAAGCGCTCCAATCAGCACTTTTCATAGAGCCTCCTTCTTTTAAATTTTTTTTTTTTGTTTTTTTACCTCCTCCATTCCTATGGATGGCAACGGGGGTGGGCACCCGCGGGGGGTCATTGGGGAGGGGGGTGGGGCGGGGGTAGGGGGAATTTTTTCCCCCGTTTAGAAATGGGGCGTTTAGAAATGGGGCGGGGGTATACTCCCCCGCCCCGCCACCCATTTGAAAAAATATATATATATGTACATAATTATATATATAATGATATTATCAATTATACTACTAATTATACATGTCTATTAATAAAAATTATTAATGATTGATACTAAATTTATTAATACATTTATGTTAAATTCCTAACTACACTTAATACAATAACATTTTTTTCTAAAAAAAAAACACAATAATAATTTAGTGATTGTATTTGTATCAAAAATGAAAACTTGATTATTTTAATTATATTTGTTTTATCATATTAGATTGTATTCAAATAACCTTTGTTTAATTATTTTTATGAGTTTCAATTATGAAGTTACAATGAATAATAATTTGATGATGTGTTGATATTTTAGTACTTGATTATTTGTTCAAATTTAATTATAATGAAATTATATAATAAAATTTTTTTTAACTCCACAGGTGCCCCCACGGGAGAAGCCGGTGGCGGGGGGAATTAAAATGCAATGGGGCGGGGGTTGGAGGAGGTGTCTCCCGCCCCATTGCCACCCCTACTCATTCCCCTACTCCCTCCTTATCCCAAATCTGCCGGTCAGGATTGAATCCTGGTATGTGAGGTGGGAGTTCAACTTCTTAGCCATTAACCTCCACGACTAGTGGTTTCATAAAGTCTCCTGAATGTTAGCATTTTGAAAAAGCATATTTTTCATTTTTCGTCCGGTTCCAGTTTGATGCCTTGTCTTCTCTTGCTCTTACATGTTATTTTTATCCGTCAAAATTTGGATTTTGAATATATCTCTAGACTTCAAAATGTGTAGAGTGATCGAACAAATATCCCTATCTCCACACGATTGTTCCACATTATACATATATGGCTCTATTTGGATTTATTTTTTCCAAAAACATGGCTATGATTGGCTCCTATTTCTTAAAATACTTTGTATTCATAAAACACATCAACATAAACTCTCCTCGAAAGAATATCGAAAAATACATAAAATATCAAAATAAAGAAAAACTCAAATTATCCAAATCACCCACACATTAAAACTACTTTCCCATCAACCATTATGAAACAGTTCAGTCGATTACTCTATCTTATGGACAATATTTGTGTAAATCAAAATATCAGAACTAATTTGGTTGAAATTGAATACGTTGTGAACTATCTGTTTTGGCCAAATACGAAGGACCAAATTGGTCTAACCCCAAAATGCATTTCTCCCCCCCCCCCCCTAAAAACACTAAAAAAAAAAAAAAACCAAACCAAATGAAAATATATACAGACGAAGCATCAAATAATAGGATTACACCTTTTATTTTCTTTTTTGGATTACAAACTCCTTGGATGGAAGAAAATTAAGAGATTGGCTCACCTTCCAAAAGTTCAAAATGCTAGAGAGGGCCTTATTTGGATTGCAATTTTTAAAGGAAAAATTTTCACATTTTATATGAATACATTTTTCAATCACTTTTTTCACTTAATATACATCAAATCGTTACAATATATTTTTCTATAAACACTCAAAAAAATAGCAATTCAAACAAAAAATTTGTATTTAATTTGTTCATGAAAATTAACAATTATGACGTCAGGACCAAGTCCTAAAAGCAACAAATTGTTGATCAAAGAATCGGTCCACCTCATGAAAGATTTTCATATGCACTAGCTATTGTATTGCACTTAGCTACTGATAATGGGAAGCTATCAAACAAAGTTGTTCTCTTCTGAAGTTTCGTGACAAGTAAATAATTAATTTTGTTCCTGGCGCTCCAAAATGACACTCCACAGCAAGTAACAGCAACGTTACTTGCTGTTCCAGGTCTTCGTTTTATCTAGAACCTCAGTAATAACAAATTTAAAAAAAAAAAGAAAGAAAGAAAAGGTCAGCCCGATAGGCCTAGATTAAACCAGATTTGAAGGGACTTTGGATCTCCTTCGGTTGGACAAAGCAATTGACCAACCTGGATAAATAATTTCATTAACTGTCGGACTTGTGGACTTGTGGTTGCCAGTTGGACCAAAAGATTGCTAGAATTTTAGGGCAAATTTCACTTTACCCCCTGTGGTTTAGCATTTTTTTTTTTTATATAACTCCCCTATGATTTTAAAAGCTTTCATGATTTGGATTAAAGTGTCAAAGTGACGGGAATAATCATTCGTAACGGAGTCACCTAAAATGTCAAAAATGCCCTTATGTAAAGTTGAAAATTACTTATTCACCAAGAGGGGTTATGTGTATATTTTAAAAACCATAAAGGGGTTATATAGTAAAGTATTAAATCATAAGGGGGTTATATGATAAAATATAAAAATCATACGGGGTTAGTGTTTCATGTATTTATAAGGGTAATTTTGACATTTTTAGAAGTTCCGTTACGAATGACTATTTCCGTCATTTTGACACTTTAATCAAAATCATGAGGGGGTTATGTAAAAAAAAATACTAAATCACAGGGGGATAAAATGTAATTTGTCCAGAATTTTATGGGCACACAGAAGATAACGGTTCCTTGATAGAGGAATTATTTAAACAGTTTTTTTGGGGGAAAATGGAAGTGAAAAATGATGTTAACCCACTTTTGGATGGATTTGTTAACAATACGGATATAAGCCGGTTTAGGATAATTTGCATGTTGACACGCTAATCTGGTAATAATTGAATGTTACTAAATTGTCCCTCTTAATTGTTTTTGATTATTTTTTTATTATGCCGTTCATGCATTTTATATATGGAAGTATTAGACTTCGTTTCTGTTCAAAACTCTAAATTCTCAAGTTTATTTTATATTTTGAAGACTTTTTTAGTAAAAAATTTTGAAGACTCTTGAGTATTGTGTTTTATTATATAATATTCTGGTTTTTTTTTTGGGTTGAAAGTTGGTGTGATTATATAACAAAGCATGTATTCGACGGGCATTTTACTTTCGGTGAATGGAGTTTTCTAGTTGGGTATTTTGGAAACAATCAATAAAAACTTACTCTGAAACAAAAGGCATGCTTCTAGTATACTGTAATAGTTTTAAAGTTTACTTTTTAACAAAAACATTAAGATCAAAATTTTAGCCTATGGATTTGATTTCTTTGCAAATTCTTTCTTTTTTTTTTCTTTTTTTAATTCAAGAGATGATTTCAAACCTTAAAATGGGAAAAGGGAGAAAAAGAAGGATTAAAGAGTCAAACCAAGTATCTTACAATCACGTTACTAATATCCTTACTAACTTAGTTGGATCTTGAAAAACTTCTCAAATTCTTCGAAATCAAAATTTAGATTTCAATAGCATTAGCCTTTTCTTGAATAAATTAGATTGTCTTACTAGCTTAGCTTAGACTCTTTCCTTGATTAGAAACTTAAAGCTAAACAAATTCTCTCATCTTAAGTCTGCGGGACAAAAATACCAAAAATTTCAAAAAGCTCGCCGGACAAAAACTTTAAAAATAGTTCTTTCCTTAAACTTCAATATCTAATACAATTCATTCATTTAACTTTTTTTCCTTTTTAAATTAGAATTTATCTTTCCTACACTGACAGTGTATTCACTGTCAGTCTTGGATGAATGATAACTATGCAAAATTTGAATTTGAAATCCAACTTTTATACATGCATCATGAATCTAACGGTGATAATATATATACTGTTAGTGTATATAAAATTTACTCTTTAAATTATTATACATTTTCAAGATCTTTAATATGTTTGGTTACATGCAGGGCATCAAATAATTAGATAAATGCATAACGAACTACTTTGGATTTTCGGGTGTCTAAATATTTGTTATCTTTGAAAAGTCGAAGCACAATTTTCATTTCTTTTGTTTTCCATCTTGTTCATTCCAGATCATCTTATTCTAATCTTTCAAAATTTGAATTGTGTAAGGTTCAAAAGTAAATGATTGGACAACAATCACTGTGTCCACTCTAGCAATCATTTCAAGAAACAACTAACCATTTTTTAAGTCACTAATCGTGGGGTTTGTAGTCAGGAAGTTAAACTCCCACCTAATAAACCAAAATTCAATCTTGATTAGAGACCATTCGATCTTATTTATTTTGTTTTTCTTTTTTCAGATTACAGACTCTTGATTTAGAGGTTGATTCACATTCCAAAACTTAAAAAAGCAAAACTCCCTTGATTTTTTTTTTTGGATTGTTACTTTGCTTCGCGAAAGGTAACAAAACTATGACGCGAGGACCAAGTCACTAAAGTTATCATCCATTTCAGGGTCGAAGACACAGTCGTCCACTTCAAGAAAAAAGTTTTCATACGTGTTAAATAGCGACCTCCACTTTTTGACCTTAGTTGCAAGTTGCCTTTTGAAGTTTCATGACAAAATTGTGTTTGGATAGGAGATTATTTGGGATAATTTTTTATAAAATATACTATAACACTTATTTAATGTGATGTAAGTAATATAAAGATAATTAAAAAATATGTTTATGAGACAAGTAGATAAATTTGTGTAAATAATTTACTATTCAAACACTTGTAAAACAAATTTGAAGGAATATTTCACGGTTAAGTAGACTCATTGAAAATATGGATGGTTCATTAAATATCCAACTTGTGATTGTCCAATTGGACCAAAAGATTGCTAGAATAACAAAAGAAATGGACACAATAAAAGAAGCAAATAATTCCGTAATAGAGGATTCAAGATTGGAAGAAGAAATTGAAGAAAGGTGTTAACGCTCTATGTTCCGCAACTAATACCACATGATCAGATAGGGAAGAACATTAATTTAATGGCACTTTTGGTTTTTATGTATAGAGTTCAAGCTAAATTTCACTTTGGACCCTCAAACTATAGGCTTACTTTCATTTTAGTTCTTAAATTTCAGTTTTGGACACTTTAACCCTTGAGTATGAAATCCATCCCACTGAAGATCACTTGTCTACTATTCTGTTAATACATTTTTGACAATTCAATGGGTTGGATTTCATACTTGATGGGGTAAAATATCCAAAGTTGAAGTTGAAAAACTAAAATAGTATAGATTTCATATTTTAAGGGTTAAAGTGTCCTAAACTAAAGTTGATGTGGTTTTAAAAACTTAAGGGGTGCTCTTAGAACATTTTAATAGTTTTGATTTTTCTAAAAACATGTAGAACTTTGACTCCATATCAAGTGTTTTTGGTGGTGTTTTTCAAAATCTTTACTAAAGTAGTATATGTGAAAATCTTTTATTGTAGATGTTAGTTTGGATTTGATGTTTTTGAAGACAGATTTTGGGGCATTTTTATAAATTAAAATTTTTTTAGGTATTCTTTTTATAAATTTGTTAAAAATAATCCACCATCCTCTCTTTCTCCCTCCTCTATCGTCGCCACCCTCCTGCCTAGGGGTGCTAGCAAGTCAAGCTGCTCGCGAGCAGCTTGATCAAAAGCTTGACTCGAGCTCGAGCTACTCGTTAAATTTAACGAGTCGAGTTCGAGCTCAAGAAATAAGTACTCGAGTGCTCGCCGAACTTAATCGAGTTTTCATATTTTATTTATATTATATTATATATTATATATTTTTTAAAAAAATTATAGATTTATTTCAAAACTCGAGCTCGAGCTCGAGTAGCTCGGGCTTGATATTTACTCGAGCTTACTCGAGCTCAAACGAGTCGAGCTCGAGTTTAGTTTTATTTCATCGAGTCGAGCTCGAGTCCAAATTTTTTTACTCAATCGAGCTCGAGCTCGAGCTCGAGTAACACAAATTTTGATCGAGCTCGAGCTCGAGTATGGTGCTACTCGAGCTCGACTCGGCTCGATAGCACCTCTACTCCTACCTCCTCGTTCTCTCTCCTCTCCCTCCCTTCCCCTTCCTTCTCTCTCTTCCCTTCCCTTCCCCCTTTCTTCTCCATCTTCCCCTCCTCTCCCTTCCGCTTGCCCGATAACCCCTTCCCCTCCCTCCCTACCTCTCTAGTTATGAGGGAGAGGAGATGGTCACCGCAGAAGGGGAAGGGAGGGGAGGGAGGAGGGAAGAGGGAGAAGGAATAAAGAGGGCGAGGAAGAGGGAGAAAAGAGGAGAATGGGAAAGGGTCGTGGCAGAGATGAAGGAGAGAGGGGTGGAGGCAAAGGGTGGTGGTGGTGGATAGTAGATGGAAGAAGAAAGATATGAGAGTTTTTTTATTATATTGTTTTTGGGTATTGATGTTAAGTGCATTTGAGATTTTGTATATTTGAACTGTTTTTCGGGGTGTTTTTGGAGGTAATTACTGTACATTCCATATACAAAAACAAGTTTATGATAAGCCGTCCAATCCCAATGGAGTCGAAACTTTAAGGTCATGCTTGGATTGCTTGTTTCCGTCGGAAAATATTGTCGTTTTCCGTAATCACATTTTCCTATCACCTTTTTCCTTCGCATATATCAAATCGCCTGGCCTTGTTTGGATTGCTTGTTTTCGTCGGAAAATATTGTCGTTTTCCGTGATCACATTTCCCTATCACCTTTTTCCCTCACATATATCAAATCACTACAGTATTTTTTCCATGAAAAATGACGGAAAATGCAATCCAAACACAAAGCCTATGGATTTGAGCTTTATGATCGCATAGTTATTTTTTCTCAGCTCTTTATTTTATGAAAATTTATCATTTCTATAGTATTAGATTTTGCTTGAATGGCATTCTCTTTTGCCTGGCGTTGAATGATTTTACTTGAATAGTATTCTCATTTGTCGGAAGTTGAATGTCTTGCTTAGACTCTTTCCCTGATTGGAAACTTGAACCTAAAAAAAGTTCTCTCAAGTACGCTTAAGATTGGTTAATAGCGGAACCAAAAATTTCGAAAAGTCAGCTCAACAAAACTTCAAGAAGTTGTATTTCCTTAAAGGAATAACTCCACTTTGCACACTTGAACTTATACTATTTTTTTATTTTGCTCTCTATATTTCAAGTTTAGACACTTTATACTCTAAACTCTCAATTTTGGATACTTTGTATTATAAACTCTCAAATTTGTCCTATTTAGATCCAACCAGTAAAAATGTTTGCAAAATTAACAAAATATAGAATCATAAAAATCAATAACAATGTACTTAAAGTTGTTAAAAGGAGCAAAGAATCACAGTTGGAACAAATAGGTCAAAAGTTTGTCTCATTCAATAACTAATATCGTTTATTAACAGACGGTGTAAATTAATGACAATGTATTTTGTTCTTGTTACAATCCCTTTACTCCTTTTTGACCACTTTCACAATATCATCATTGATTTCTATGATCCTCTATTCTGTTAATTTTATTAATGTTGCTATTAATTGGACTTAAATATGACTAATTTGAGAATTTAAGTTACAAAGTATCAGAAATTGAGAGATCATAGTACAAAGTGTTCAAAATAGAAATTGAAAGTGCAAATGAGAAAGTGCTATAAGTTTGAAGATATAGAATGGAGTTAGTCCTTTGGTAAACTTCAATAACTATTTAAATTCATCCATTTGATATTCTTTCTTTTTAAATTATAACATATTTAACTAGGATGGCAGAAAAGGGAGAAAGAGGAGGGTGTTCAATGGTGGAGATGAGGGATTAGGAGTGGGAAGTGGTAGGAAGGGGAGTAGTGACGGTGGCTATGGTGGTAGTAGAGGGGGAGAATGGTAATATGTGTGTATTTAGGGTATTCACGGATCTTTTTTAAGTGTGTTCGTGTATTAGTTTTTTTATTTCGGCTAATTGTTATTTAAAAACCAACAAAGAAAGTCAATCGTCAAACACAATGAGGAATCATCTCTCTCTTTTTTTTTTTCCTTTTTTAAAAAAAAAAAATAAGTTCAAGACTTGGTCTTAATAGTTCGAGTTTTTACCCATCTACTTAGTGAAAGTTTAATTATATAAAAGTAGCAAGATGTTTTGTTCTATTTTAAAGTTGGTCCAGTTAACTGGATCTTTTCAACTTAAATTTTTTTTTTTTAACTTTTTTAAGTGTAAGTGAGATTGTTCAAACCAAAATCTTTCACTTACACTTCCTTCTACTCTTTTCAGCTCAAAGACTTAAAGTTGCCAAACTAATTGAGACCGTGTCAAGACTTCTCATATATCTTGTGAAATAAAATCTTTATTCAACTTATTTTAAATTGCCGAGAAGAAACCCTTGCTTATTGCTCTATATGGTATATTGCCAGACTAGTGTCGCAATACTACTAATATTACGATGATTGTATTTGACGACTCTTTTTAACTTTATATTAGTTATTTTTCTTACTCGGAAATAAAAAAAAAAGGAACGGTGTCGGAATACTATTTGATGGTGTCTCATACCATTTGATTTTAGCCCAATCCTCACTTTCCAACCATCTTTAAAAGATTAAAACGGTGCAAAATGTATTTATTTAACCATCTATTTGCCTCCTGACTAAAATTGATCTTTAGTTCCTCTATTTCCTCTGCCTCGCAAACCTTATTTCTACAAAATAATAAAGCTATTACTCTTAACATTTAATTTCCCCCCCTTTAGTATTACAAATAGCAACTCTATACTATAAACATCCATATTAACATACTCATTCATCATAGAGATCGAACCAAAACCAAAGTTTCAATCCCCAAATACATGTAGACTTCAAATTTAAAAAGTGTTTTCGACCATCTCCACATCAAATCTCCTCAAGGAAATAAAGCTCGAAGCATAATTGACTGCTTCAATGCAAGGAAAGCGCTCTTCATCACTTTCATCGGGTGCACATATGAATCTGTTCATGTCAATACGTTGCAAAGAATTGGTCTTAGAGTTAAATGAAATCAACTGATCATCCCTCCACATCAGCAAAATCTCTCCATCCCTGAAAACTTTGAGAATCCGAACAACTTCATAGTATTGACCAACCAGATCAATAGGATGCTTGTCGATAACAAACTGCTTAAACCAGGATTTCTTGACCCCATATTCCTTCATCGCCCAAATGACTATATCAAAGTCTGAAGTGTTGTCACACACGCTTAGACAATCTTGGTAAAGCTCCAAGCTAGCAAGATTTAGTTCGTCCAATTCAGGAGGAGCTGGAAAGGGCTGAAATGACTCCTTGTCTAGATCAAAACAAGAAATGAATTCCTTGCCATCAGGATCACGAATCAACCAATGCAGATTACCATTCAGAAAAACTCCGTTCGCTCGACAACTATAGAGGAATGGGGCATGCCCTGTGTATCTCCAACACCCTTCTGATCCAAGTGTGTAAACATGACAATCAGATCTGGTTACATGCAACAAATTCTCCTCCAGAACTTCTTGGTAAATCCTAACCACCTTGTGCTCTCCAGTTTTCGAGCTTAATCCGAATCCATAGCTCGTTACATTAGGAAATTCCATTACACCTCCAGCGCTCTGAATAGTGATGGACTCTTGCGTAGCCGGATTCCATAAGTAAACTGTATCTGGATTCTGGAAACCAAACTCGTGAAAAGAAATCAATCCCTCGACAGAACCGAACATGGACATACAATTCTGTCTCAGACCTTTGGGGGGTTGCTCGAATTTTGTCCCTGGTACGCAGTAAAAGTCGTGGTAGTTAGGCTCATCTTCAAATTCCACCAGGTTGAAGGAAGAATCGGAGTTCTTATGTATCATAAGGCTGGTAGTAGGTGGTCTTAAGATGCGAAAACTGGAAAACTCGGGCTCTGAAAGTAACTTCTGCCAGAGCTTGCAAACGCAGCGGCATCTGGAGAGAGTTTTTGTGGACAGTCTGGATAGGATGTCGATGATAATATGCGATGGCAGATTCAGCAACATGTTATCCTCATCATTCACTTGTACCATTTTGTAGTCTTTTTTCTTGTTGTGACTCGATCTGCAATGGGACAGTCCCATGAAATTCAAAGCAGAGTAGCTCAAAATTGTGGCTTGGCTCTTCTTTGATCAGGAGAAGCAATTTATAACGTCCATTAAAAAAAGTTGTAGATGCATTTCAAGGAATTTAATTTTCCATGGTAAAGTGGATTAGTAAACAAGTCTTTCGAGTTTTTGGACCACTTGCTGTTGAAAAGTCAATCGTGGCTTGCGTGAACGACAATTTTAAATTAATTTGAAGTATTAAACGTTATACGCTGTTAGGTTGGACTAAAAGATTGCTGGAAGAACATAGAAATGCAGAAGTTCTTCAATAGAAATAAAACATTTCGCTCAAATATAGGTAATTATATCAACTACAAAAGAGATAAAAAAAAAAAGGAAATTTTAATGACATTTTTCTTTCTAATTTAAAATTTTTTATAATGTGCACAATTAGCACTTTTCAAAAAGCCCCGATTGTTAGTAGTTTGAAACAGTGAAATTAAATCGAATCTGAAGCAAGAATAGTTATAAGGGATCCTATTTCTTTGGAACTACAGAGAATATCTCGACCATTAAATACATGGTGCAGTTCCAGGTGCAACCGCTATGGTACCAAATTTAGTTATAAGTGTGGTTGTTTCCATCTACATAGCAAATTGTGTATAGAAATCCTAATAGCTGTTTGGCAAACAAGTTTTTGGCTAAGTTTATTTTATTTTTTTTTTCAAACGATAACACTTTCATTAGACAAATCAAAAGTTACAAAACAGGAGCATGTGCTCCTACATCTTTACTAGCTAAACTACATAGCCAGTCAGGAAATGATTCCTGCCACACCTTCTCATCTACCACTCGTAAGGCATATTTAGTTTGGCTAAGTTTATTTTGCTACAAGTTTTTTTACAACTTTAATTACAGTAACCTTAAAAAAATTTTCAAAGTTTTTAAACTATACACTTCAAAATATTCAAAAATGTACACACTTCAAAAAAATTTTCCTACAATTTCTACAGTGAGTTGCAGTAAAGTTTTAGACAAACACCAAAAAACCTCATTTGTTAGGAAAAAATACAATTTTAAATTATTACTTTATACTAATGGCAGCATTTCATTTATTTTTAAACTCAATCAATCCAATAACTAATCGAGATATTAGTTAACTATAAGCCTCCATTCCATCCTAGCAAATTATAAGGATATAACGGGTGCTGATAGGTTATTCGTTAACACATCTAATGTTCACCTAATTTACCTCATATATATATATATATATATATATATATATATATATACATACTAATAATTATTACCCTCTCGTACATGTATATACTTTCCCTATTTAATCTTCCCTACCTCCCTTGTATTTATTTACTTTCTTTAATTAATGTTACATTTCCAAAATATGACATTTAAAATATATATTAAGGACACCAGTTAGACAGACCGAATTAGTAATATATTACACATTCAGGTACTTCAAATTGTTTGCCATATTTGAAAAGTGAAAGCATAAATTCTTTTTTTTTCAATTACTTTGCCTTCTCTTATTCTACATATTATTCTTCATCTATCGAAATTTAAACTTTGAATATATTTGATTTGCAAACGTTAAAAGAAAAAATGATCGAACAACTATTAATATCTCTATAGTACTCTTCCACACTATGGCTCTATTTGCATTTGAAGCTTTTCCAACAACATTGCTCTGTTTCGCACCTATATATAAAGAACTTTCTATCTATGAAACACACATATATAGTAACCCTACCACCAATCCCACCTTTCCCCACAACCTTCCCCCTCCTTTCCCTCCCGCCTCCCCTCTCTTCCATAGCTTCCCAGTCCCTGCCACACCAGTGACACCACACATTGCCCTCCGCAGGCAAGCCGGGCACCACCTCTTCCCTTTCACTAGTCATTGGTCACAGCCCGTTTTGTCATTTTTCAGTCACATTTGGAAAATCACCTTACAAATAGTGCAAATAAAGATATTTTACAACAAAAAATTTTACAGTAAAGTTTTTTAAACATATATCGTAAACTAGGAAAGAAATAACTTAGGTGATTCGGGAGAAAAGAGTGTAAGTAGGAGGACTCGAACTAGCCCTCCCCCTTACACTAAAAAAGGTTTAAATAAAAAAAAAAACATATATGTTAGCCTCTTTACTTTACTGAAGTAGTTTTGTCTAGAAGGCACAAAAGGACCAGCAAAAGATTGGATTACCCTTTTTTTTGCAATCCTTTCCTAGTATGGGAGAAATTCACAGATTGGTTTACCTTCCAAAAGTTCAAAATGCCAGAAAAAAAAAATTCAAACGTGTAGTTACTTTGCTCCGTGGAAGAATGTCTATTGTCTAATGATCAAAGAAATAGTCCACCTCATGAAAGGTTTTCTTATGCATTAACTGGTGACCTTGACTTTTTGTGCTTAGCTATTAAGAAATGGGAAGCTTTCAAACAAAGTCGTTCTCTAATTAATTTTATTCCTTGCGCTGCAAGATGATGTTCCACAGCACCATTGCTTGTTGTCTTACTCAGAAGAAAAAAAAAAAAGTAGGCGTGATAAGTCTAAGGTTCTATTTGATAAAATTGAATCTGAATTCTGAAGTCTGAATTTTAAAATCTGAATACTGAAATAATTAATTTGCTGAATTTTAAGCACTGAAAAAAATTATATAAATGTCTGAATTTTAATGCTAAACCTATTTATACTGTTTGATAAATATTTGTAACTGAATGCTTAATTAGTTTAATTTGACAATTTTACCCTTATATCCTTTCATTCAAAAAAGAAATAGAATTTATGATTTAATTAGTTTAAAATTGTTAGGTATGAAAATGACAATATTTATTTTTAAATCAAATTAATATAAAAAATGAAATATATTATATGAGGAGTATGGAGAAGATGTGAAAGTCATTAAAAAGGGAGAAAAGAGAAACTAAAAACCGTTAGATAGAGCATATTAGGTTGTTTAATTAGATAAGAATTTTGAACATAATTAACAAACAAGAATAGATTTGGTAGATAGGATAAGGTAGTTGAAGTAGTTCTATTGATTCTTATCAGAATTAAGCATTCAGTTAGGATTCTTGTGCTGAAAAAAATATACACAAGTTCAGCAGATAAATTTTCATTTATCAAACACTCAAAATATCTGAATATCTGAAATGGTTCAGTTTCAGCACTTTTTTATATTATCAAACAGACCCTAAGTTCATCAGTAATTAGAGCTAGATGACAGATTTGAAGGGATTATGGATCTTCTGCGGTTTGATTACAGATTTGATTTCTTTTTTTTTTTTTAGCCTATCCTTTATTATTATTATTATTAAAAAGGAAGACTCCACACCTCATGCGGAAGTGAGAGTTGAACCAAAAATCTTATGATCACCTACCTAAGATCCATATTAATAAGTTAGATCCTGGGACCTTCTCAATTTCTTCATTCAATCAAAATTAATAGAATTATAGCTTTTTCTTGAATAAATTATATTGTCTTACTAGCTTAGATTTTTCCATGATTTGAAACGTGAAGCTAAACAAAATTCTCTCGAGTGCTTAAGAAATAAGACGGGTTATATCGGAACCAAAAATTTCAAAAAGTCAACCGGATAAAATCTTTAAAAATTTGTTTTACTTTAAAATTCAATAACTAATACATTTCATTCATTTAATTTCTCTTTAAATTATTATACATTTTCAAGATCTTTAAAGTGTTTGGGACGCGTAGAGCATCAAACAGTTAGATGACTGTCTCCATTTTCCTTGCAACTCATTTGGATTTTCGGGTGCCTGAATATTTGCCATCTTTGAAAAGGCGAAGCATAATTTTCATTCTTTTTATTTCTATTTCTTGTTTTGAAAAAAAAAAATTCCTAGCAGGAGAAGGATGGGATTTAAGAAGTGAAGAGGGGAAGGGGAATTAGAATTGAGTACTCCTAATGTTTCATCTTTAACCATTAGTCCCTTGTTTATTTTACATCATCTTACTCTAATTTTTCAGAATTTGAATTGTGAAAGTTAAAAAGGAAGTTCATTGGACAACAACTAACTCCACACTAGCAATCATTCCGAGAAACAACTCTTTGGGTCCAAGGAAATATAGACCCTGTTTGCCACTTGAGTTTTACACCAATTGAACTGTCTACTACAAGTTTTTTAAAAACTTTAACTACAGTAATCTCAAAAAACTTTTCAAAGTTTTTAAACTATACACTGCAAAATAATTCAAAAATTTACATATTTCAAAAAAATTTTAAAAAAATTTCTACAGTGAACTACAGTAAAATTTTAGACAAACACCCAAAAAACTCACTTGTCAAACGGGGCCATATACTCAAGTTAGAGGGGTAAAAGTCGATCAGTCTAATAATTTTAGGGCCAACCAGATTTTTTACCCATTTTGCAATTTAATAAATGGGGAACATTACCTTATGAAGACTGAAGTGTCCTGTTACAAGTTCAAGGGCAAAAATACGCACTTAATAGTTAGAGAGTTAAAAATCAACCACTTAATAATTCGAGGACCATCCAGAATTTTTTTGGCCTATTTTGCAATTTCACAAATGGGAAACATAGTAGTCACATTGTGAAGTTTTGGCACAAGGTCATTGATTATGGACTCTTTGTTGCAAGATGTGCCACAATACCGTTACTTGCTGTTCATGATCTATTTTTTTTTAATCCAATACTAGAGCTAGGTTACAACAAATTTGAAGAAAATTTTCACGATTAAGTAGACTATATGAAAATAGGATCAATCTAACAGTACATACACTATCGGGTTTGAATGCGTGGTACATGTGCAGAATTTGGATTAAAATTCATATTGACATTAGTTGTCATGCATCCAAATTAAATAGTATATTAACAACCATTTGGATTAACCTAATGGTTAGGAGAGGACACTTAGAGCTCTCCCACTATTAGATTCAGGAATCCAAATTAAATAGTATATAGACGACCATTTGGATTAACCTAATGGTTAGGAGAGGACTCTTAGAGCTCTCCCACTGTTAGATTCAGGGTTCAAATCCTGAATTTTGCAATTAAGGGTGAGAAGGGTTGTATGGATCGGTGGGAGGTAAAAAAAAAAAAAAAAAGCCTAGTAGTTGAGGGTGGGAAGGATTGTAGGGACGATTTTTAAGGAAAGGGTTGAGTTTGGGAAGGGACTAAAAAACATGCCCAAAGCTTGCCGCCATTGGTGCGTGCCCACTAAAATTGGTGCCACCATGCAGTATTCAGCAAAACTAAAACTGCGCTAAACACAACGGAACAGGTGGCTTTGAGTTTATATAGGCATACTAAACTCTTGAATCTGCCCAGCACCTGAACCCCTCAAGTTACCACATTGCTAGTGGAATAACTATATTGGCCCAATTTCAGGAGCTGTTGAGTTTTTATAGACATATTATTGTACCTATGTTAAGATCATGAAGAAAAGGACAACCTAAAACTTAATTTGATAGCCACTCTTTTATGAAATTTTCAAAAAGATTGCCATACAATTCAACTCTGCAAAATGCATGTCAAAATGAAGTTTTTTCAACTTAAATGTAATTTATACAACAAAACATGCAAAGGGACAAGTACAATTGAATACGGAATCCCAAAAAACTCCATTAGTTTTGCTGTGCTTTTATACGTTAAACAATTGTCAACGAATATACAGAAACTGATATATAAATGTTGCCTGACAAAAATGTGTACAAACTGCAGAATAAGAGAAGGGTTTCCCACTGTACAGATTTACGCGAATTTGTGAGAACATACATCACAAAACAGGAGTAACAGCTTGAACTGAAGATGGTTGCAAGCAGCGGATTCTGATGTCATACTTTCTTTGGCTAGAGCTTTCACTGTTGGAGGAAAAATCCGATTCGTTTGTTACAAGAGCGGCATTATCTTCATAAGCATCTCCAATGTGATTACCACAGTTACGGCACAGCAGTTTCATTTTCCGGTGGAGCAAACCCCATGAGTGCTTGAAGATAAAATTGGGTACACACTTTAACACTTCAACTTGAGTAAATCTGGATTCATCGATGTAGAAGAAGGATATTATCCCTTTCTTTATGGATTTATCATACTTTGATCCGATTTTGGAGGTATTGCGGCTGGAAGAGCTCAAGTTCAGCTCATAGCCACAAGAGCCACAGCTGCACAACAAACTATCTTGTAAGTGCAGTGTTTGAAGACCATCAGATAGGACATGGAATACTTTCAAGAAAAGGAAAGAAAGGACAAAATAAAAAAGCATGCTAACAAATTCCAGCTGCATTTAAAACAGAATCTTCGATTCTATAAAAGAGACCACCATACTTACAAACCTCAGCACTTTCAGGACTATATGTACGTGTATACAACATTGGCTACAAAAATTTCAGGAAAACACAGTAAATTCCATTAGGGAGAGTACCAAGAGAAACAGAAAAAATGGAAAAATTGGTTCAAATAAGACACATTTACAAGGTTTCCATATGTTAAAATAGATTTATTTTGAAGCTTCCAAAAAGTGCACCACCATGTCTTGCTTCAGACAGAAATCACCATTGGGCTTCATGATGTTCTTCTCTTAGAAAATGACATAATCAGACATTCCAAAATGCTAAGTTTCTAACCCCATGCTCAAAAAGCCAACATCAAGCATAAAGGCTGGGTCCTAAAGATATTCTTACAACTGACAGTTCTTACATTTGACAAGTCCACATGCACTCTGGTAGCTGCAGATCAAAGGAGGATTTTCCCCATCCATATGATCAACGTACCTGACATGGCTCTCCCCACGAAATAAGATATTCATTTTTAGACCTTTCAAAACCCAAAGTTGCATAGTTGCCTGCTAACCTACCTCATCATCTTATTACTCTACTGATCAAATAAACAAGTTCTCGCCACAATCTACACAGCACTTCTCTAAGTGCTTAATAGCATGTCCACAGCCTTGAATAAGTTCTCTCTTTCCTCACTACAAGACACACTCCAACCTAAATCCCAGCTAAGATACCCCTCTGACTGACCAGCATAACCCCAAGTAAAACAAGTTCAAATGTCTGTTGTGAATTGACAGCAAGATTATCCAAACACTCATAGACAGATGTTTGACACTTTTTTAACCGTGAAAGACATGTAGGAAGTAGGATGTCTTTCAAATTTGTGTGGATTTCTTTCAAAGATATAATTTGATTTGAAAGTCAAATTAAAGTTCCTCTAACAAAAAATCATATCAAGAAGTTGAAAAAAGTAGCTTGGTACGAAATACGACATCTAAAATGAAAAGACACGAAAACTTGAAGCAATAGCAGGAACTATCTTATACACAAATATTCAACCTCTATCCAAGTTTTTTTACTTTCACTAGATGATTATTTCAAAGGTCAACAATAAGAAAAAGGAATAAAATTTGTAGGACACTATCAGGCATTCCAATTCAAAGTTATTTTTTGTTTCAGACATTCATTGAAGCATTATCAGACATTGAGAAGGAGAAGAAAGATACAATAGCTTTACAGCTATACGTGTGGTATTAATTGTGTAATTGGAGCTTGCAAGAGATAAAATCAATTTTCAAGGCAGAAATAAAGCATCAAGAAAGAAATATCACAGTGGAGAGAACCAGGTATTGGTGCAACTGTATCAAAGCTGAGTTCTTTGATAAGAATTTTATTACAAGCATGAGAAGTTCATCAATTTAATAAGATTTCTAACATAGTAAAAGCAATAGAAAAGTTAAAACACAATCTGCAGTTTCACTCTTCAAGAGAAAAGATAATGAAAATGTGGAATCCAATCAAAATTCCTCAAACAAATCTAGAAGAACTGTGATATTGGTAAAAGAGAGAATTGACAAAATTGGTAACAAGTTATTGAATCTAACATTCATTTATTCGATCCCTATACTCCTAAAATCTCCCTGTGAAAAACATTTACCACCTTTGCAAATATAACAGTCTTCATTAAGTTCAATTAAGGCCGCATTCCTCATTGAAGGGTATATATTTGACATGTGAAAGATGTGTCTAGACCTAAAGAAAAAATTAAAAATGAGAAGATCCATCCAGAGTTTACATCTCAGAAAGAAATAAAATTGCACAATCTTCACGGAACCGAAAGTCTTTAGATTCATAAGCAAAGTGTGCCACAAAGTCCAAGCCTTAGAGACTAATTGGTCAATTGACTACTTCAAGCTAGGTTAGCTTTCCTTGTTGCTAGAGCAATTTGTCTACTTCAAGCTTTATTAAGAGTATAGTCCTTGTGACTAACTCTAGAAATCAAATGCTTAGAGTAAAGAACTTTGAATTAGGTGGTCAATCTCATGTAAACTAGATATTACTTCACATTTACGCAATACCAACTAGCGGCCGTATACATTGTACACCTACATAAAAGGTTATCTAACTCATCAATTAAAGAGGACTATATTGCAGAAAGAACAGTCAGTTTCCATATTTGGTATAATACCAATCTCCAAAGAGTGAGGTGTGCATCCAAGTAAACCCAGGGTGTGATTAATATGAACCCACTGTTCTGTTACCATATACCACATTACTCTCTTTGACTTGAAATTTCAACCCAACATCCAAAACTACAGAATTGAAGAAGAAGCATTGCATAAAATACAGGCTATATAACCATGTAATACACAATTAATGAGTCAAATTTATTCATGCAACACTGAAATAACACCCAAGAGCAATAGAGCAATTTACCAAGGAAGGAGCACCACTCAAATAAAACATGTAGGAAAACACAATTCACCCCTCAGAAATATAAGACCAACAAATTCAAATGCTAAGGGCATTATCAAAATCAGTTGCAATGTGTAAAGGTAACTTAGCATTGATGGCATAGTTTCCATTACAAAACTTGGATATTGAAGAACTTTGTTCCATTTCAAGACCTAGGTAATTACTCCAGTCCTCCATTTCAGGGCATCTAACACATTCACTCTAATTGTACATAGGAAAGACCTTTAAAACATCAATACCGCACTAATGCATAGCCTAGTCGAACTTGCACAATCAAAAGTATTACTACAGTTACCACAAGTCACTTGTTTTTGTTTATTTCATTATAATTTGTAACCAGAAGATAAAATCAGACACTCATTAATGTGCTACCACAAAGAGTAAAGTTAATTTAGTAGTTTTATTGATTCTTATCTGTTATTGTTATCTTGCTTCTCTAATTCAGAATCTAAGTGGGTAAACTGTGGGTTTCTAATGATGAAGGGTTAAAAAACAAAGAATAGCATCAGTATAGCCACATCAATTTGGCCTTTTATGAATGTAAAAGGAACTTCAAAAGTTGGAGAACCTTATCCTTCAAGAGTCAATTTCAGAAGAGAAAAATACGCAATTAGGAGGCTAAGGTGGAGATCTGCCCTCAACAATTCCAAAAGCATTGTGGCTATCTAACTACAGCACACCAACCACATTGCTCACAAAGCTTTTGACGGGGTTAATGTTCACAGCTTGTGTACATTTCCTGTTAATGGGCAGTGCGCACTAATCTAATTAGGTTTTGTAGAAATTTCTACCTGTTTGTGCTCAAGATTTTGACAAAAAGTGTTTATTTTATGTACATGCATATAAAAAGATAAACTTCCAAATAACTCCACCTTTATGAGTACAATATCACCAAACTAGCGACATCTCAAGCCTACTAGAAAGGTCTTACAAAATTGCTGTTGTCAATAGCATTGACAGCAGAATAGCGACGTCTCAATATCACCAAAACAGCATTGTCAATAACTGTACAATATCACCAAAATAGCGACGTCTCAAGCCTACTGGAAAGGTCTTTCAAAATTGCTGCTGTCAATAGTGTTGAGTGACACCTCATCTCATACTAATTGAATAATTACTTAAATCATGAGCAATTATTTGAACAGGTTGAGAATTAAAAGGCTTCCAGGCCTAGCACCAAGTAAAACACATTATGAGTTTTTAAAACTCCAGTCTTCCAGTAAATGAAGTTAAAAACATCAGTCTGCTTATAAATGAGGTTTCTGGAGGAAATTAGTAATGCTTAATAAGATCTTGTTAGCTGACCCTATGAGGTTTTCCATGAAATCTCCACTCTTGCTGGGCATTTGAGAAGTACTTCTATGAGATTGCTACAACGAGAAAAATTGAAATTATAAATTTAGGCCTCCAACATTGTCAAGGCTTTCCCAGCATAACTCTTGCACATGGTTTAATTAATCCTGTGAACAACTAAGGGAAAGACATCAAAGTTTGGCTCCAGGGTGCCAGCAATTACATGCTGCTCTGGAATTAGATCTGCCATTTGATATAATCCCAAAGCATGCTTACAGTTATTATAGTACGTCAACTAATTCAAGTAGGACGGACCTGAAGTCTTAAGAGCTACAACAAAATTACACCCTTCAACGTGTAGGTCTGTAGCTAAAACCATTGTAAGACACCAAATGTTCTTCAGAGGTAGGGAAGAAGCTGAGATCTAAACAGGAATAACAGATAAACAATCTTCCACATTTACTTACAGCCATTGCATTGCATTAAATATTTCCTCAACAAGTGGGTGCTGAGTGTTGACCCAAGCAACTAAGAGCACGATAAACACCTATCTTCTACACAGGCTGAAAACCATCCACTTATGGTAAACTTTGACAACTATAATAATTTATTTAAAATGTTGTGCAAGGAACTTGGAAACTCAGGCATTTAGTTTTAATAGGGTTAAAAGTCAAAAGTGGTCAAAAGAATATAGTATGATTGGGAGTTCAGCCAATTCTGCACTCCGTGCTCTTAGATTACAATGGAAGGCCTGGTAAAACATGCAGGAAACTGCAATAATTGTTCCAATCTAACGTTCCTGCTTGGCAGCACTGGCTTGCTTACAGTGATCTTGCAAAGTCAGACTGTCTATGGAGCTAAGCAAATATATGCTAGTACATTTCCTAGCCACTGGAACTAGAGGAGCAGCTTGGAAAAAATGCAAGGGATTCCATTAATGCTGCTGCAGTGAAGCGTGGGAATACTTTGCACAAATATACATCTAGACATGGGGCGTTCAAAAGAAGAAATTTCACAATAACAGCAAGCATGACAGTATCTTCCTACTTCTTTAGAATCTCCATGGGCAGACAAGCTTGTACCTGATACTTGAACCATTAAGGCTCCATCACCACCTGATTCATTGAAAAACTATTGTAGGACTCCTTAAAGATACAGTGAAATGAACTCTACAGAATTAGAAGATCTTGAGCCAAAATTGGAAAATATTCAGGGTAGATACCTACACCTACATCTTCCAAAATCATTTTCATCCCTTGGGTGTTGTTAAACAACATCAAAGGAAGAATGAACTCAGGAATATGTTAAAGTTTCAGAATTTTACAAGGACCAAACTTCAAGAATATTCCATTCTCTGGCCAAGATAGCCCTTCATCACAAACACAGGAGAGTAAAAGGAAAACATATAACATGGAGGATGAGCATAAATTACGGGAACTCGCTGGCATTTCACAAAAGTATCAACTAGAATGTAAAATGAGAATAGTACTTCTAAAAGTAATAACTAAAAATACTTCAAATCAACTAAAAGCCAAGGACGGCAATAGACTAACACATTATATAGAAACTAATTGAGGAAGAACCATTATTGATGATGTAAAAGAATGTCACAGTTTTGAAATCGCCAACTAAAAGTTTTTAGAACAATTCTTGAAAGTGCGTTTAGTAAGTAAATCAATCAAATCCATTTCCAATTATTTGTCCAATCAATGCCGAATCTTCAAATAGCCCGTGTCTGCATCTGATAAACAATGCATTCAATGACAAGCAACAACCTTTTGTCAGATGACTCAGAAAACTCTGTCTCGAACATTTTCAAAATTAAATGATCACATCACAGGAAAATTGATACTTATCCAGACGATTTAGGCAACTTAATCAAGCCCAACCAGTGATAAATTTGCTTCCAAGAATAGCTAGAAGTGCTTATTGGACTGTAAAAAGAATAACAAAAATATAAAAATAAAAACTGCAGGAACAAAAGGCTGTCAAATTAAAATAAAAGAAAAAGCAATTTGCATCAATTCACAACTCATTAAACAGCTGAAACAACCTAAAAAACAATGCACCTACAACTGAAACAAGAACTCCAACTTCAATACCATATAATCAACTCCTACAATTGACTGGTACAAAACAAAATAAAATAAAAAGATTAAATCTTCTGAAAAGAGAAAAGGGTTTGAACCTGTAAGTGACATCTCTCATGGAAGAGCCAAAGGAGGGTGATTGGTGATAGTTTAGGTACCTCTTTGTGGTCTCCATAAAAGGGCTTTGTCCCTTTTGTTTTATTTCTCGTTTCTTGTTTCAGTTGATCAGAGGCTGACTCAGCTGAAGAATTGATAGTTACAGTGGATTATATGTGATTTTTATTGAAAAAAGATTTGGAGAAAGCGGATTGCAGTACTCATGTAAGGAGGAGTTGGACATGAACTGAAAAGGAATAGCAGTTGGCGTTGTGGGGTCCTGCCGTCCTGAGGTCAAATTGACTACATCATGTTTTGGGCTTTGAATGTTCTTTCCACCGTTTAGACGGGGATGTGGGACGTGGGGAGCGGGCCAAAAGGGATTGATAGCTTATTATTAATTTTTGAATTGAATTACTGTAGTTAAAGTTGGATTGAATTAACCTGTTGAGCGATATATTCGAAGAGACTTGAGTTGAGTTATACGTGATTTGTATAGTTAAAGTTGGATTGAATTAACCAGTTGAGCGACATACTCAAGAAGGCTTCAATTTAATAATTAAAATTGAGATTTTAAGAATTAAAAGTTTTGAATTCTAATTTGAGAGAGGCTTTTCTTCCATACTAATTTACATCTCATGTACTCATTAGATAGGCCCTCGCCCATTAGATTTATTTGATGCTTCTTGTAGTTTCAAGAAACATACATTGATAAAACAAAAAAGTGCGATAAAATGTTTACATTGTACAAAAGAATATATTGAAATACTTTACAAACACTTAAGAATATTAATTTTTAATTTAAAATCTAATTTAGTATTCCAAATTTTTCAATTACGAACAAGCATGTAAATAACAATATATATATATATATTTCAATTCCATAAAATTAAAATCTCTGCAGTTTGAAGGTGGAACATGCAATCATAACGACTTCTTCATACTAATATCTACAATTTGATTATGCATAATTTAGTAACAAAAACAATTCAAGAAAATAAAGGTAGTAAAATCATAAAAGGAAAGAAGAAATAGCAAAAACAACTTCAAAAAAACATAGAACTAATTAAACATTAGGGTAAATAATTTTTTTTTCTTTAGAAAGTATATCATTGCCCTTAATTTCATTATGTAGAAAGATAGTTTAAATACTTTAAAAATATTTGAATTAATGTATAAGAGTTAAGAGCATTAATGTCTATTAAATGTATAGGGTGTGGAATTAGTACGGAGGGGTGTAGATTTAACCCGTCCCACCTACTTTTCCTAATCCCTCCTCGCCGTTTTTTAAATCTCATCCCTTCCTTGTTAGAAAAAATTTTTTAAAAAAAAACCTAAGAATGGAAACATAGACCAAAATCAACAAAAATAAAGCATACACCTACTTCAAGCAATTTTGTTTTGTGTTTTTCAATGATTTTGGTCCAGTCATTGGTTCTGTTAATCTAATGCCTAGATTCAACTGTATAAACTCCTTTTTTGTTTTTTTGAGCCAGCCGTATAAACTTTAGTTTTTTTTTTCCCCAAGGCGGCAATATTATAAACTTTAGTTAAAGACGGGTACATTTGTTAAAGTTAAGAAAAATAAGGTGAACTTGATGGAGAAGCTATTTTTCATTCTCTTTTATTTTGTAAGCAAGTTTTGAAATTTGACTCAGTTAGAATGGTTGAACTCAGGACTTAGACACTTGATCCGTTTACATTTTTTGTTCGAGTTGATTAAACATTAGAATGTCTTGGAAATTTGATTAATTTCTCAATGACTTTCAAAATTTGTTAAAGGTTGGCTCGGTTGTATATTTGAATTAAAATCAGTTGAGGTTTCATCTAGTCAAACTTTTGATGTTGAGTAACCTGATTTTTTCTATTTAATTTGCAAGTTTTTCTTTTTCGAGCATCTCCTCCTTCTCTCTAAAACTCTTTTCTTCTCTTTCTCTATAGAAGTATCTCAGTCAAAATTTCCTTCATCTCTCTCATGGGAGAGAGGCTAAATCTAGTCTTTTCCCCATGAGAAGGAATACTCTCTCTAAATTTTAATTTCTCTTATTTGAATCAATTCTCTCTTAGGGTTTCCTAGTGAGAGATTCTTCTCTCTTACAATCTCCTAATAAGAGTTTTTTCTTCCATAAATTGTTCTAGTGAAAATTTTATTTTCTCTTGGGTTTTTCCTTGTGAGGGTTATTTTAGTTTTTATCTTTTTTGTGAAAGTTGAGATTTTGTAAATTTAAAATCAAATTTCTCAGATCTGCAATCTTTTTTATTATTGTCAAATCTAAATTTCTCCTTAACTTGAACTAGTTTTAATCAAATTTGACTGACATAAAACATGCATTGATGCATTGGGTTACGATGATTTATCCGAATGAAAAATATGTAGAAGCATTAATGTCATCTTTATTTGTATTGATTTCTTAGCTACATTGTATCTATTGATTTCAAATATATATGTATATGTGTCATGTTTGTTTGACGTCTTTTATGCCATTATTGCAGATTTATTAAATGAAATGATCTTTTCTATCAAAAAAATAAATCTAATCTTTTGTAAGGATTAATTACACTTTAACCTCCTAAACTCCTCCTGTTGCGCTTTTCCCCTTAAACCTAAAATCTTCTAATTGATTTTCAAGTTTTATTTTTTTTTATCAAGCTAATATTTTTGTTAGGGTTAATTACACCTTAACCCCTGAAACTCCTCTCTAGTTGCACTTCTTTCCTCTTAAACCTAAAATATACACACTTTGCCCTTTCAGAAAGTTTGTCAACTCAAAAGAAGTATGAAAATTCTCAATTTTATTGTGACATGACAAACGTGACCTTAAAAAAATTACTTTCAGACATCTTATCTTTTGGTGCATAACAAAATTTCTCAGTTTCTCTCCCAACTTTTCCAAATAATACCAATTCCTTGTGATCTCAATTTATATTCTTTTATGTTCTCTCTTTCATTTCCTTATTTTTCATCGCATCTGTATTGCAATTTTCAATCTATTTCTACATATTTTAGCTTCAAGCCACATGAAAAATCTATAATAACTCTCATTCTGCATTCGAATACATCTCTATTAGAATTATTTCGTTTAAACAAACAGTACCAAGACAAATAAAAAAAAACCCAAAAAAAAGTGCTTACCTTATAGTTTGAATTACTAATGAACCATCTCCCAAGTTTTTTTTTTTTTTTTTTTAAATCGTGAAATAAGTAATGGTCCTTCAATGCGACTTTTGCATTTTCTGCAGTAATGCTTGATGATCGTAAACATGAATTTCAATTGCATTGGTCAAGTTGTATTTTCTCCCCTTTGATTGTTAGCTCGTCAGCAATAGAATCCTTTTTCTTGTTGCTAGCATATCATGTTTGCAAACAGAATCCGTGAAAAATGTAGCTGTTTGTGACATTGGGGGCAATTGCTACAAAAGGAATACAATGGCAATGAATTTGGTCTGGGGACTTCAAGGAAAAAAAATGTGGAGAATAAATAACTACTAACTTGTCAAAATGTTTAAAAAAAAAGTATTACACCTAAAAAATTTATCACACTTTGCCCCCTCTAAATGTTGAGGTAACTTATTTTTAAATTTAGAAGAGGAAAAATATTTATTAAATCGGAAAAAGGGCATAATTGTAAACTACAAATAACTCACTTTTTTTTTTTATGGAGTTAAGATTTTCAAAGTTGATTAATCTTTATAGAGGTGAAGTGTATATTTTTAAAAGTTGAGGATGGTAATGTGACTATCCACAAATTTCAGGAGGCAAAGTGTTATTAATCCAAAAGTTCAAACCCTCACTTCTCAAGTGTATATTTTTAAAAGTTGAGGATGGCAATGTGACTATCCCCATATTTCAGGAGGCAAAGTGTTATTAATCCAAAAGTTCAAATCCTCACTTCTCATTTCCTTTTCTTAAATCTTGCTCCTCCGTTGGTTAAAAAGAAAAAATGTAAAAAGTTTCAATAATTTCTGTAACAGAAGGGTGTCGCGCCCCACTTTTTGAATGAATGATGTGTGTGTGTGAGTGTGTAGTGAAATGTGAACGTGTGTAAATAAAAAGTAAAAGGCCATGGGACTTGAGAATGCGACGATTTGGCCAAACAAAGTTCAAAAGGGGGTTTTTAATGAAAAAATGGAGTCGCCACTTGGTATAGAGTTAGGGTGTACCAAGTCACCCAAAAAGAAATTTTCTAAAGGAAAGATAGAAAGAAACCCCTTTTGAACGACTCCTAGTCCACGTAAACCAATGAAAAAGGTTCGGGAGTCACATTTGACGAAGGGGAAGGCAAGGATAAAAACCCAAGGCACCCCTTCGACCTAGCCAAGGCTAGTTGCGTGATTTAAACCAATTTTTCCTAATTTCTCTACCCAAGGTATGTATAGCGTGTTGGATATGACTATATGAATGCAAGAACCTAGACCTAGGGGACATGGGGGAAATTTCTCTTCAAAGGGTGAGTGGTGCCAATCACATTAATTGTGAAGCCCAATAATGATCCTTTGGAGAGGTCACATAATCCTAAATGACATAAAAATGAGTGGAATGCATGCCATGTGAAAGTGTGAGTTTGTGAAGTGAGAAGAACGATAAAAGTAATAAGATAAGAGTGAAGGTGTGCAAATGTAGATGAAAGTACTCGTGTGCGAGTGAAGATAAAATGTTCGTGTGCAAGTGAAGATAAAAGTGTTCGTGTGCAAGTGAAAGTGATAAAAAGGTGCATGTGTGCAAATGAGGCAAAAGTGAAAGTGTGATGATAAAGTGGATTGAGAATGCATGAGCCTAGGGAATTCATGCATATTGGGTACGGGGAGACCTAAATTGTGACTTGATTTTCCCTTTGATTAGAAGGCGAAACTAGCGTGCTAAGGCTATCGAGTAGCCACACTCGCTCGTTTCCCTTATCGGAAGGGGACTCTCCAAGCAAATGAACCCTATAACTAGTATGAGATGCAAGACCTAAAGTGAGGGGAAAGGGGAATCGAGGAGCATGCCAGATGATAAAACTAAGGAAAAATGCATGATATGAAGTGAACAGGCAAATAATGCATTAATGAAAAACAAAGGAAAAATCCTATTGGGTCTAGCGTTGGACTAGCCCTTTCTATGAATTCCTACTAGCGTTGGACTAGTGGAAACGTACATTCATCCATCACATTCATTCATAGCTATGGAAAGCGAGTAGACATGTCCAACACTTATAAACACGTAGCACATAACACTTAGCATGCTCGACTAGATGCAAGAGCCTAATAAAGCAAATTAACACATAGTAACTAAGCATGCAAGACACATAAAGCAATTAAAGCCCTAACTATTACATTTGCTAGCTAGGCACATGTCTTCAACAGGTCTTCATCGAATGCTCCTCCAAGCCCTATCTATTACAAGCCAAGAGGTGTACACATACCCCATAATGAATAACTTAAATAAAAAGCAAAAGTAAATAAAATAAATGAAAGGAATTAATGAAAGGCAAGGAAAGCCAAGTAGACATGCATATTCACATAACACGTAGGAGCACGTAGGAAAAATAACTCAAGAATATAGAAGTTACCTCCCTTGCAATGGAAATCGAGCAAATGAGATATTAGCTTCAAAACAATAAAAAGGGTCAAGGCACCTCAAATAGCCGGATAAGCATGAAATTGAACCATTGAGAGCATTTAAACAACTAAACAGTCCATGATTCAAAAAAGATTAGGGTCCGATTGAAAGGAAAAAGGAAGTTTGAGGGGTCAATTTGATTAGCCTTTTCAATTACTCGGGCCAAATTAGCATTATGGGAGACTTGAGGGGTTAAAGTGTAAATTCTTTTTGGTTTTCATGCATGCATACGTAGAAAACCTGTTTCTGCAACATTTTCTGTTATGCTTGCTTAAACGAAACCCAACTCAAGATCACAGCTTATTTTCAAAAATCAGCTTCCAAGTCCACATACACAGCTTTAACTAAGTAGCAAACTACATCATTACCATCATCCCAACAGGCAGAAAATTGAGAATGAAAACATGCAAATTCTATGCAATAGCCATGAAACAAATCAAACAAGCATTCTGCAATATATTTCGGCAAACCAGAAGACATTCGCGACTTTCATTTTCTCAACCTTAACACCATTTTGATCAAAAAAATCTTCTAACCAAAACATTAAAGCATGAATCTAACACCAAACAAGCAGGTAAATCCAATTCAAATTGAGCTTCTGCAATATTTTGCTCTTATGCTTTCAGCCAAAAAAACAAATCCACACGCACAGCTTATCTATCAAAAATCTGATTTCGAACACAAACAACACAGCTTGAAACTACGCAAACTCCATACCAATCACCATCCAAACAGGTAAACTTTAGAAAGATCTCTTACTCATGCAAAATTCTGGAGAACATGCAAACACATTGAAGAATAAAAGCTGCCGCAACTTTCTGCTGTAAATTTGCAGCTCAAACACAAACAGGTTTTTTAGCACAAAAGCTCAAGAAACTCAGCAACCAAATCGTCATAAACCCCAAGCTTCTGTTCCCCAAACCCAGGTCAAAAACCACGATTTTCCCCAGCCAAAGCAGAAAAACTAAACCTTCAAGGGAACCTCCTAAACACAGACCATGAAAGCAAATAAGATACCAGACCTGATGAAGCTTTTTGGATCCAAAATCCGGATGGGAAACGCTGTCATGGTCGTTGTCTTCATCAGGTTTGGTGAGGGCAGGAGCTGTGGTGTTGAGGACATCGTCTTTGGCTTCAGATTCGGCTTCTGTTTAACCGCTGCAGTGATTGACTCGGAGCGAGAAACAGCAACTTGGGTGGTTACGCCAGTTGGTGGCTTCTTCTTAGCAGTCGCTGCAGCTGTTGTGGCGGCGGAAGAGGTCGATGACGATGACGAGGAGGCGAGATTCGAGTTCAGACGGCTGTTTCCCTTGAAATCTCCCTTTTCTGTTTGGGTTTTGCTTTCCCTTCCGTTCTTCCTCCTCCTTGCTACGCCGCCCCCCAGACGAAGCTCCCCTGCCTCACGAAACTCTCCCCTTTTTCCAGCCGCCCCTCTCTAGTTCTCCCTCGTTTCTTTCGTCTCAGCCTCCAACCGTCAAAGCTCTCTCTTTTTTTCTTTCTTTTGTTGCCTTCTCAACCTCCCCGTTGATCCCTCACTCTTGCTCTTGTTCGCTCTCGCTCTCTCGTTTCTGTTTTCTGATGCCCGTCGATGCTCTCTTCCAAAACACCCCCCTTGCGGCTGTAGCTCTTTTCTCTTTTATATCCACTTCCAAATCTCCTAAAACCCTCATCTCAACGATGAGGATGAGGGCTTGTTACCCCTGTGAAATCCAGCCCTCCAATTGTCTCCTACGAATATCCTTTGCACGCTGCAAAAAATTGCAGCGTGCATGCCGCGACAAAATATGTCTTTTCTTTTTTTTTTTTTTTTTTTTACAATAATAATTACAGAAATGATAAAATAAAATATAAATAATAACAATAACAAAATTACACAAACCAGGTAACAATAATAATAACAAAACAAAAATAATTTTAAACAAAAAAACTAAACAAAATGGCCATTTTTAACATTTCCAAATTTTTCTCTTTTCATCATTTTCTTTTTCTCAACATAACTTAATAAAAATAACTAAAGTGCCCAAAGATTGAATTTAAAGAAATAAACATATTTTTGTGAACAATTTTTCCTTTTTTCTTCTTTTTCCTCTTTTTCCATTTTTCCAATCCATCTAAAACCTATTTTTTTTTTTGAATTTTTCTTCTTTTCCTCTTTTTGTTTAATTTTCCTAAATGAACCAAATAAAAGATAAATTAAGCAGAAATGACTAAAATAGATAAATAAAGCTGAATAAAACAAAATTTCTATTTTTTCCTTTTTTCCAAGAAACTCTATGCTAAAAACTTAAAAATAAAATAAAACTAGAAACTAAAAACTAAAAATCGAATAAAACTAACACGACAAATAAAAAACTAAAAATAAACAGTAAACAAAATTACACCAAAAATTTGGTGTCTACAGTTTGCCCCTCTTTGTCTGAGTTTTGAAAAAACTTGAGACAAAGAAGTAGACACCAAATACTCACCTGTGTTATTTGGCGGTGAAAACGTCTCAAACAATGGACGCTTTTAGAAATGGGGACTGACCCGAAACTGGAAATTTAAAACGGGATAGACCCGAACAGGAAATTTAAAACGGGATAGACCCGAACAGGAAATTTAAAACGGGATAGACCCGAACATGAAATTTAAAACGGGATAGACCCGAACAGGAATTTAAAATTGGGATAGACCCACGGGATAGACCTGGACAGAAATGTAAAGTTGGGATAGACCCACGGGATAGACCCGAACAGAAATTTAAATTTGGGATAGACCCAGACAGAAATGTAAATGGGATAGACCCACGGGATAGACCCGGACAGAAATTAAATTAAATGGGATAGACCCACGGGATAGACCCACGGACAGAAATTAAATGGGATAGACCCAGACAGAAATGTAAATGGATAGACCCACGGATAGACCCGGGGATAGACCCAACAGAAATTAAATGGGATAGACCACGGGATAGACCCGACGGGATAGACCCACGATAGACCCGACAGAAATTTAAATGGGATAGACCCAGACAGAAATGTAAATGGGATAGACCCACGGGATAGACCCGGACAGAAATTTAAATTTGGGATAGACCCACGGGATAGACCCGGACTGAAATTTAAATTTGGGATAGACCCACGGGATTTTAAACAATGAATTGAGTTCTTACCTGAGAGTAGTTCAAACTTTTGTACCAAGAGGGAGATTTGGATCTTTATGGCTAGAACGATAGCTGATGTTGTTCCTTATGACCCAACCTTTGCCAAATTATCATTTCGTCTTTGCTTACTGGAGAGCTTTTTCTGACGTCGATTCAGGTGCGAAAAGAAGTGTGGTTGTTTGTGTTTGTAAATGCAACGTTCCTGGAAGAAAAGAAGAAATAATGGACTTGCCATCATCATTCGATCCGGCTTGCCTTGAGAATCGTGTAAACATGAGTCTTTTGATGCCCTTGCCAACTTTTGCTGCGGCATCTGCCTTGGTTGAATTTGTAATTTTGAAACCTTTCGATTCCGGAGACCAATAAAGTGCGCATTTACCATGTCACCAAATCCATGTAGCAGCTTGGTTGCATTTTACTCACTTTAAAAGATGATTAAATCCCATATTCTTGCACAAACCTTAGGGTTTATCATTCATCCGAATCCAATGGTAAAAGAAAAAATCAATGCAAAATTATGCAGGAATGCCAAAGAATGTAAAACACCACCAACTGTGCTTAATCCTACAAAATGCCATGAATACAAGCAAATGAGGAAAGATGAATTTCATAAGAATGTATTTGGAAAAGAACATTTTTACAAAGCGACACAGTTTTGGCCAACAGATGTCATATTCAAATCTCTGGATATCTTTGTTCTGGAATTTAATATTGGCAGAAGTATGACAAAAATGAGAAGAAATCCAAATGAACCAAGTCACCAGCTGTTCCTCCTCGTGCTTGCTCGTTGCAAAAAACTTGCCTTGGCGCCCTTTCGGGTTTTCACCAAGGTTGCCCCCACCCTTTTTTGTTTTTGTTTTTTTGTTTTTTTTTGGGTGCCCTTTCGGGCTTTCACCTAAGTAAGCAATGGAAGAGCTCGTCCATAATCGACTCAGAAATGTAAGTTGAAGATTGCTGGCATCAGCAAAATGCACTTCCCTTGTAAGATTAGGCGAAGGCATTATGGACATCACTTGCCAGTTGATTAGCAAACTTTCCAATAGAAATACAACAAGTGACGAAAGCCAGGACTTTGGGCTTTTGTAATGAGGTCAGGTGGGGTGTTTTCAAGAAAAGTTGAGGCTTGAAAGCAAATTTGATGAGAGGTGTGAAATAACCTGAGATTGCATCAATTTGAGATCATCTCCAAATTTTGAACAAAACTGAGGAAATTTGCCCCAGTTTAATTGAATTCTTCTCTTTGTGCTTTTCATTGCATTTTTCACTTTTGCATTTTTCTTCAAAAACTAAATTTGCCCCAGTGTGGGGTTCTCTTTTTCTTTCTGATCATTTTTTCAAAATGAATTTGCCCCAGTGTGGGGTTTTCCTTTTCTTTCCGATCATCTCTTTTCAAAATGAATTTGCCCCAGTGTGGGGTTGGCAATTCTCAGGGGCTGCCAAACGAAAATTTGTCAATTCTGATGGCTCAAAGGGGACAAGTAGGGATAAAATGCTTTAAATGTAAAAGAAGAGGGCCTGACTTGCATTTCGCCATTTGCATGAATTTCTAAGGAAAATTTGCATGATCAAAATGAAAATCTTCTTGCACATATCTGATTTGATGGGTTGAGGGAATGTTTGACCATCTATTTCCGCCAAAATGAGTATTCCGCCAGGTAATACCTTTTGGACAACGAACGGCCCTTTCTTGATTTTGGGCGAATTTGTCTCTGCCTTCGTCCTGTATTTGCTTGAGTGCTTTGTCGCCTTTCTCAGAATGTATGCTGATGAAACTCCTTGTTGTAGGCCCAGGCCATGCATTTTTGACAAACGGCATTTTTGGTTGAACTCCCATTAGAGTGCGCAAAGATAGAATTTCTACTGCTGCAAATGAGACTGCATCCAACCATCTGTGTACTTTGACACATGGTCAAACCATTAATCATCTCCTTTCCTGCCTTCGTCCAAACGAATGCCGACTTATGTCTTCTTGACCTCATTCTCAGTGCCAATGTGAACAATTTCTATGGCTTCTTGGTTTGGTTCAAATTTCTCCTCATATTGTTCAAGATTTTTTTGAAAAAGAATCAAATACTTTCTCATTATCACTCTCGCTTTGAAATTTGGGTTCCAAAATTCTCAAGTCGTGAGTGAGATAGAGATTGCCATTATTGAATTCCAGAAAAGTGATATCCAAAGGGTCAAATAATTTTATCTTTGGTCATTTGAAAGAATTAACGAATTTGGAATAATAAGCAAACAAATATATAACAAACAAATGAACAAGCAATATGACCGAAATATAAACAAACGAATAAACAAAATAACCTGACAAGAATGACTTGTGCATTTTCATAAAACCTTTGATTGAAAGCAAATGAAATAAAACTTAAAAAAATATTTACATGCGCAAATTTTAGTCAAAAGTAAAGATGTTTTCATTACAGATGCAAAAGTTTTTTCCTCATGAATTCGCATGAATGACAAACCCCTTTAGGTTTACCGAAACTCCTTCTGAATGGGTAGAAATTCGGCTGTCCAATTGGAAATTGATCCCTCAGGGATATCGGGAAATTCTGCATCATTTCCAAACACTTCCGCCTCACTTGATGAGTTTTTAGCAGGCTCCTTAAATTCCGTATGGTCCATAATAACCCCAATGGTGTTATCGTATTCTGGCAGGGGGTTCTTATCCACATTTGGCGCTTGTGCCTCTTTCCTTCTAATTACAATCTCTCCAGCTTCAATCATATCTTGAATTTTATGCTTGAGTGCTTTACACTCAGCAATCGGATGGCCGGGTGCCCCTGAATGATAAGCACAGACAACTTGTGGGTTATACCCAACGGGTATGCCATACGGATAGGTTGGAGGGGGAATGACACCTATTTTCCCGGCAGCCTTCAATTGGTCATATAATTGATCCAAAGGCCTGTCGAGATTGGTGAACGTGCGGTTACGTCCTGGGTTGTTGGCTTTAGGGAGTTGAGGATAGTTGTAAACGGGTCTGTTTGGCGGAGGCATTCTTGGATTGAATGGAGGGCGATGACGATTTTGGTGAGGATTTGGTTGAGAAATTTGAAAAGGAGCTAAAGGTGGGTTAGGATAGCCTGGGCAAGGTCGAGGATAATTGGTGTGATAAACAGGATGAATGTTCGAATAGTAAGGGGAAGGGTTGGAGTAGGTAGGGTATTGTCGAGGTCTGGGCTTTGAGACAGGGTTTCGATCCCAGGCAAAAGCGATTTCCCCCTCTTTCTTTTGGAATTGCTTCTTCCCATTACTACCTTGGCTTTGCAAAGCATCCAACTGCGATTTGAGGGCAGACACATTAACAATCTTTCCAGCCTTCACGAAATCATCAAATTCCTCAAGCTTGTTAACAATTGCGGCAAATGAGCATCCAGTCATGCGAAAAATTTCTTCAAAGTACGGCGGATCATGTGCCTTAATGAAAGTGCGTATGATTTCGTCCTCCGTCATTGGTGGCTCGACTTTTGCAGCCATTTTCCTCCACCTCTTGGCATAAGTCTTGTGATCTTCAAAGTGCGTATGATTTCGTCCTCCGTCATTGGTGGCTCGACTTTTGCAGCCATTTTCCTCCACCTCTTGGCATAAGTCTTGTGATCTTCAGGTGGCTTCCTCTTTGTCCCTTCCAACGTGGTTCGTGTTGGAGCCAGCTCGCAATTATACTCGTACTGCTTTACAAAAGCGTTGGACAAGTCCAGCCAGGTCTTTGCTTCTTCGGGTTTCAGCTTGGAATACCAGTCGAGGGCATCCCCCTCCAGACTTTCTGGGAATAGCCTCAAAGGCAGATTTTCGTCATCTGTTGGCCTACCCAACTTGTTGGCGAACAATCGGAGGTGTGTCTTGGGATTGCCCGTTCCATCATACTTGCTGAATTTCGGGGTTTTGAACCCTTCAGGCAATTGCACATTTGGGAAAAGGCAAAGTTCATCGTAATCCAGGACTCCTTGCTTGTTCAACCCCTGACTCTTTCTTATAAACTCATCAAAACGGTCAAGGCGTTTGAGCAGCTTTATATCAACGGGAGCAGAGGATTCCCCCATTTCTGGCTTGGTTTGAATGGTATGGTCTGGTAAGAAAGGCTCAGCTGTATTGTGATAAAAGGTATGCGGCTTAGGAGGTATATTCGAAGTGATTTGGGGTTGTGGGCCTTGCATGTAAGTAGGGAAGAATGAAGGATCAGGAGGGCAAGTGTATGGCAAATGTATGGTAGGATAGGTGAAAGTTCCTTCGGGTGGAATGCTGAAGGGTGGAGTAAAAGTGGTTTGGGTCGTGGGTATGACCAATGATTCTGGCCCCGATTGACTGATGAGTACAGGCTCGGGTCGAACTCCGCTACTGATAAGATCATCGATTAATTTCTTTTGGGCGGCCACTTCAGATGCCATCTCCCCAAACTTTGTAAGCATCTCGGTCAGTTGGACCCCCAAACTTGCAGTCTCAGGTTGAGCTGTTGTAACAGACCTATCCGACGGTTCCGGTTGCGAACTCATGTTTACACGACTCCTCTGGGCTCGACTACGGGATCGCGTTATGATGGGGCTTCGACGAGAAGCTATGTTTAAATATTACCTGAAAATTTTGAAAGATTGCCTTTAGATTCAAGCCTCGCTTAATTATTCCAAAGAAAATAAAGAAAAGGAAAAGAAAAAGGCAAGAGTTAGTAGATATCCAGAAAATTCGGATGCATGTCCTATGGGGGAGCCCTTTTTGTGCCAAGGGTAGGCCTAGAATGATGTAATCCTCTGGGGTAGGCACGATACCATACCTGATGGATCTGATCAATTGATTGAGTGAAAAATGATTTGAAAAATTTGGCCAATTTGGAGTGAGAAGAAACGTTTGTCAAAATGAGGACCTCGTCCGAAGGGATTGATCACTTTTGATCGATACAAGAACTTGCAAAAATGCACGGGTTTGACCTTGACGAACTTCCTATCGAAGAGATTGGAATTCGTTTTGACAGCTTTTCTCA